>NW_024881587.1:0-152500 GCF_019059575.1 Amphibalanus amphitrite
AATATCGGAAGTAATCACATGTTAAAATTAGTCTACGTTCGATTTTCTCAGGTTCAGTTTTTGCTCGTTTTGCTCGCTAAAACACGTGCTTGTTCGAAAAACATACTTGGAGCCAGCGTCCTTTTGAAAAAAACGAACTATACTAATAAAAGAGTAAATCAAGATGATCTTTGTTCGAGTCCCCACTCCCCGCTATTCCCAAGGCCGGGCCAAATATGCTATTCCATGAGAAGGCCGCTGGACAGGTCAACGTGAGCTGGATTGCGGGAATACTTTATAGGGCAGAAGTTTTACGTAATCCTCGTAAAATAACTCTTAGCAGAGGACATATACAGATGACTCCCTTGAATATCGGGAGAAAGCTCTTGGGCACAATGAATAGAAACATTGTTCGAGACTTCAGCGACCAAAATATCACCACCGACCAGCACAGGATAAAAAAGAATGGCATGATGCAAAGGGCATTGAGAATGTTCCAGTGGTCATGCGAAGCAATATCTTGGTGGGGTAACGGTCCTATCTTCAAGGAAGTGTCTTACTTCAAGTCTTCAAGGGAGGTGCACGTGGTGTACCCTACTTCATCGAGCCCCGATCAATGAGCGCCTCTGATGAATACATCCGCACTCTTATAGCAGACTCGCGTGAGGCCGTCCTAGAGCGGATCACTGAACGTCCAGATTATGTATTACGAACGGCTCTGGGAAAGAAAAATGGAAACCGAGGTCTTTAAAGTGACCATCCCACCTTAAAGGGACTATCCCACCTTAACATGGGGTTTGAGTTGAGGTAGCCAAGTTTGCGGCGAGGTTCAGAAACCACTATCTATCTAGGTTGGAACCCCCGCGGCCTCTTGGTGTTGAAGAAATTCGTTCCCTTCATTTGAAAATGGGCCTTGTACAAGGCCCTATCTTCAACATGGAGCGACCGTTAGTGTGACGTCACCTCGTTTAGTCATTCTGATTTAAATGGGTTTGTCCGTTGAAAAATCGCTTAAAACTTTGTACTAACATCTTTGTGAAGCAGTGGTGGTATATGCTATTTGCGCGCAACATCTGGGGCATTCCACGTCAAATCAAACACCGAAATCCGTCATCCCCTTCGATTTTTCTGAAAATTTGTAGGCAGACTGGGCATGGTTCAAAACTGAGTTACGTGTAATATTTTCGAAATTTGATAACGTATCGCTGAGATATAGGTCATCGAATATAGCGAAAAATGCCACACATCAATTTTTTAAATGGCTATAACTCTGGTTCCTTTTCTGGTATCAAAATGATATTAACAGGGTCTTATAGGCAATTGATAAGGCTTTGATTTTTAAGTATAAAATTAAATTGAAGTGACCTTGAAATGCATTTGACCTTGAATTAAAACAGAAAAATTTAAATAGCAAAAAACACGTCACCTTCGATTTGGGTAATTTTCACATATTATGTCCGTCACAATGTTCCTAACCATCTGTGAAAAAATTGGAGTGGGCCATTCATAACTTTCGCGGCAAACGCTGTTTTCATGCATCAACATCACGCAACCGCGCGTGACCTTGAAAGACAGAGTCAAGACATGCTTGCTTGTGTACACTTTCTGAAATGAATGATTGCTGATTAGTGATATCCCAAACTCTGCGAGAATGGAAATGCATAGTCATCGTAGTCAAGCATTCCCGTTCCATAGTAAAAGTGTCTCAGGCAAACGGTATTTTGCGGTGAATTTTGAGCCGTGTGGAAATGCATCATGAAGTAAATTCAACGAAAACATTCACTATACGAAAGAACATACATTTTTTAGTATGTATGGGGAATTTCTAGTTAATCCAATAATAAATATGGCAGTTAGAGGCCTGCTAAGAGTAACATGTCGCCGGCTGAGGCGGGCTCGGCCGATGCGGGAAACGCAGCAATCACAATTTTGTGTTTACACGTTCATATTTCAATTGTTTACCAACTGATTTTCAAAATTCTTTCACCATAAGATTGCCTGTACATTTCTTAGTCTTCTCACAAAATTTGACGCGAATCGAACGTAATCAGCGGTAGGGAGCGCGATGTAAAGACGGAACCGTTCCGTTCCGTCCCGGCGCAGTCTACAAATTCAGGCGGCGCGTAGCGGGGCGGCCGCGCCGGTTGCCGAGTCGCCGCGTCGCTGCGGCGACAGGATGTTCACTTTACACCGCTATTACTAGAACAGTTGTGAACCGATTTTCTTATTGCTTGCACGATGAGATGTCCAATTCAATTCTTGACAGGAAGCCATAATTAATTTCGCATTAATCTTATGAAATATTGGCGAAAAACAGGAGGGGTGGGCGAAATTCGCTCTTCCCCCTCCACTGCGCGTGCTAACATACGTTTGCATATGTGCAATTTTCTTCAAAACTTATGAATGGCCCACTCTAATTTTTTCACAGGTTGTTAAGAACATGGTAGGCAATAAAATATATGAAAATGAGCCAAATCGAAGGTGACGTGTTTTTTGCTATTTCAATATTTGTGCTTAAGAACAGAGTTAAGCAAATTTCAAGGTCATATATTTAAGTAGGTGCAATTCTAAACAAATGCTTAAGAAATTACCTAAACAGTAAGGTTTATTTCATTCAAATCAAACAAGTACAACCAAAGTTATGGTCGTTCAAAAATATAAAGATGCAACATTTGTAAAAATTTAATGCCTTATATTTAGAAGACCTGTGGTCAGAATGTGCAAAAAAACATCAATGTAATGTCCGGGGCCACACAGGAACTCGCTCACAAATTTATAATGAAATCGCTGATGGTAAGGTGCAAAACACCCGATTTTTGTTCGATTTGACGTGGAATGCCCCATCTGCCGCAAACGCCGCAATTCCAAAATGAATTCGCTAGGAACAGCGGAGATCCCAAAAAAGTAAACAAAAGTATAAGTCTAATATCTGAAAACCGGTGAATATTTTTCGGTGAAATTTGGTAGATTTTCGTTTTTGCTCTTTCTGAACCGAGCGACATCACTTTCATGCCAATTCATAAACTTTTTTGAAGGTGGGAGGGTCCCTTAAAAAAAAATGTAGGCGCGAGGCGTAGCCGAGTGCCAAAGATTTTTTGAAGACCGAGGTTTCCATTTTTCCTCCAGAGCAAGTTCAGTAAGATACTTCCTATACGTTGTTTCGCTATCCATTCAGAAGCTCACTATTTTATGGTTTACATCACGTTTTTAAAGCATTTTACTATAAAATTACCAGAACCATGGGTCATCAACCCGTGCCGGAAAACAGTGCAGGAAAGATCACGTGCATTGTTTCGTGCACGGCCAGATAATGCTAAAGGGATATCTCGCCGTATAGGAATACGCATTATTACGAGGACTCTGCCCTTTCTGGTACTGCAGTGAGGACGACATTATTGTGTAAACCACCTCCAGCTGGGATGAACCAAAAACTTCTGGTCAGTCCAACTCCGCCAATTCAAATCCGACAAAATTCTACACATGGAACGTTTTGTATAGAAGGCTAATGAACCAGTTATCATCAGAAAAACGGTCTTCAGCGCAAGGTACGAAGCTGATATGCGATCATGGACAAGAAGGAGGTTGCGCGTGCGTGCGCGTGCTTTTGGACCCGCCTTGAGAAGTTCATCTACGCGGAGGGCGGTCATATGGGATGAGGGATAGAGGTAAAAGCAGGGCACCAAAGAGTCTCCAAACTCAGGCCATATGACTAAAAGGTGGCCGATTGATGGCATGTTGTTAAAATAGTGCTTGGAGCTGTATTTTTTAATTCATGACCAAATAAAGCCGCTTGATATTTATTCCCGATTATGTTGCCCCACCTTGAATGTCACGTTCAACATTATAATAGCCGCGACGAGGAATGGGCACGTTTCCATTAAATTGCGTACATCAATATCGTAAATGTAAGATACAATCTAAAAAACCCCAAACGAACATATTTCACATACACTGTGGCTAGACACGAAATAGCCACAGTGTATGTGGAGTGTCTGCCTACGTCAATACATTTTAGCTAGACAGTTCTCAGAATAAGGACAGCGAATTTGAAAAAAATGAAGCAACGAAACTTATAGATTGCCGTAAATACTGATAGTTTCAACCGATTTCATATGGCATGTAGGTACACCAAAAGTAGGCAAGCAATTTTAATGCAAGGTCAATCTGAATAGTTTGTAAACCTTAACACAGATTTAAGGCAGGTATATGCTATATAAGTATATAGGTTAGAAATATTTGGGCATGACATGCTTAGGCGGTAGTGCACACATTTCAGGAATAGTGCAGGCCATTCAACAGTACGGCATAGTCTGTCTATGATGAACTGTCGAAATCGGTTGCACTATGTATTACTGAATTGTGTGCACTATGCCTAAATTTGGCCGTAAAATGGTATGCATCTTGTAAATCCGTTAGATAACGTTTTGTACATTTTCTCACACAAACTCGTTTTAAAGGGACTATCCCACCTTTAACATGGGGTTTGAGTTGAGATAGCCAAGTTTGCGGCGAGGTTCAGAAACCACTATCTATCTAGGTTGCAACCCCCGTGGCCTCTTGGTGTTGAAGAAATTCGTTCCCTTCATTTGAAAATGGGCCTTGTACAAGGCCCTATCTTCAACATGGAGCGACCGTTAGTGTGACGTCACCTCGTTTAGTCATTCTGATTTAAATGGGTTTGTTCGTTGAAAAATCGCTTAAAACTTGGTCTGAACTTTGTTGTGGTGCCTACAGAGTAAACAGAATCAGCTTTATGGCAGTAATGTGGCCTGGGGAAGGAGGTAATTTTGGGCTGTGACGTCACATATTTGAAAGTTTGTGTTTGGAATACGGGAGGCCTAAGATGTTTAATGAAAAATAAATGCCAGAACCGTGTTCCTGGTCATCCAATCTATAAAGTCGGGCACAATTTAACTGGTTTTAACAACATTTTAGAAGGTGGGATAGTCCCTTTAATTCATCATCACAATGAGAGAATAACTCCGCCCTGGACGCTGCGCCTGCCTTTTGTCTCGGAAACCAC
Source organism: Amphibalanus amphitrite (assembly GCF_019059575.1). Classification (NCBI taxonomy): domain Eukaryota; kingdom Metazoa; phylum Arthropoda; class Thecostraca; order Balanomorpha; family Balanidae; genus Amphibalanus; species Amphibalanus amphitrite. The sequence goes on from NW_024881587.1 coordinate 5,003, forward strand.
GTGTTTCCGAGGGGCGTCTCGGCGCGGAGCAGCCTTTTGGAGAGAGGAGGGAGAGGAGGGAGCGGTGTGTGTGTGTGCCCCCTGACCCAGATGTCGTGCCTCTGGCCACTGGGGCTGCCAGACGCGTACCGGCCCGGGCGCGCCGGCCCGGGGCGCCGCTCATCTGCGCAGCGTCACCCCTCACACTCGGCTGTCAATCTGTTTGTGTGTGTGTCTGTGTGTGTGTGTGGGGGGGGGGGCGGGGGGCGGGTAGGGGTGTGTGTGTGTGTGTGTGTGTGTGTGTGTGTGTGTGTGTGTGTGTGTGTGTGTGTGTGTGTGTGTGTGTGTGTGCGTGTGTGTGTGTGTGTGTGTGTGTGTGTGTGCGTCGAAGAGGCGCTGTCGTTGGTGCAGTGCACAGTGGGGATTTTTCCGATCTAGCGCGTTTTAATTCCAAAAATCTTTTTTTGGATTTTGTTTATTTTTTTGTGTCAGTGGGGCAAAGAAATGTCTGAATTTTTCATATATGGCATTGTTTTATCTGTACCTATGTCTACAGCAAGACTAGGAAAAATGCGCCCAAAGTTCACACTCATGGAGATGACTACTCAATGGGCTCAGTAAGGTCCGAAAGTATAGCTCAATTTCATTGTCCTGTCCTGTTGGTTTTGTTCTTGCGAGGTCTTAAAGTTGCATATCTTCTGAAAGGCACCTTTATTAGGAATGGAATGGCAAACAGAAAGTATGCCACAATCTTACGAAGGTCACAAAAATGCCATTTACAAAAAACCCTTACAGACACCAAATTGAAGGAATGGTATTCTAAATAAATGTAGGAAATCAACAATGTTTTCCACACTTTTCCACTCCGAAACATATCCTATCGAATTCGCCACTTTCTCCTACACAAGACAACGCCTAGTTTGGCTGCCGGAACTTGCCTGAACACGGAATATTCACATTAGAGTATCTTAATACCCCACTCTAGGAGCGCTAGGGTAGGGTAGGGTGGGGTAATTTGAACATGTGGGGCAATTTGAACATAGTGTGAATAACAGAAAATTACGGAAAATCCATAAGTGGCATGACAATAAGACCAATGAGAGAAATTATCGTAACTAAAAGGGCTATCATATGAACGGGGTTTAAAGTTTCAGGGAATGAAGATGTTGACGCACAGTGTAAAAAATCAATTTCACAAGGAAAAACGCCTAACAACACGTCATTGCAACTTCATTGCAGCGCAAAATCTTGCATTGCTAGCGCCTAATACGCAACGGTTTTTGTTGTATAATGACCTAATCGGTGCCTTCAATCCAAGAAATTTGCTTTTGAACCCTGTTTTTTAAACTGGCAAAATAACTTTTAGCGTGGGGTAATTTGAACATACTGTGAGAATTTGAATGAAGACAGGGATAGCTCCGAAAAAAACAACGCTCCCAGTTTTTTTTTGCCAATATTTTCGACCCAAGGCAGTAGCAGATAAGTGATGCCAGTTTTAGAAAATTTACGTCTAATATGCGTCTAATGTCCGGCATTTTTGTTGATTTTCCGTCCAAAAATGTTAAAGTCAACTATTTGTCCAAATATGTCCGAAAATTATGCAGCTATCAACACTCAAAACCGTCATTTATATTGCTTATCATGTAATTTTACCAGCCGAAAAGTGTTCATTATATTGAGAGCTTAACAAGCTTTCCATTCGCCAATTAATGCTATGCACGATTACTTTACAAAAAGCGCTGAAGTGTAGCAAGCCATCGTCCAATGTTGTCCAGTCTGCTACCTTTGTCCAACCAATTCCGAATTGGACATTGGACAAAATCAGAACTCCAAATGTCCAGGTTTCGATTGGCACCACTTTAACAGATGTAGTACGGTTGGGAGAGTTTTTATCGAACAAAAATGATAGACGTTCTCTTAATTGAAGAGGGGCGAATTCTGTCAACTGACCGGTGTGCAGCGTGCAGATATTGATACTCTGCAACTGTGACTTTTGCTGTTGTGTTGATTTTTCAAGTGAAGGTATGTTAAGAATTGTTCTGCCTATTTGTTTATGGGTCAAACAACATCGGTGCTGGCGAGACTATCGTTTTTATGACAGGTAAAGACAGTATGTTCAAATTACCCCACGGTGGGACAATTTGAACACACCGTGACTTGGTGGAGAAGTGAGGCTATGCTATTCAAGGTATGCTCGGCTCGTCCAAAAATGAGGCTTGCATGGTGAAAGCAAGTGACACTTGCGCTACTGAAGCAGTTTTTCTTCATCCAGGGTTGAACTGGAATTTGGTACAACGGAGAAGACGTAAAAATATGTTCAAATTACCCCACACTACCCTAAACAGCACGATATAGGTATGTTCCGAACATAGGCGAATAATTTTACTTCGTGATTTATATGATGCATATTTTCTGAGACACATTCATTAGGAATAGGATGACAAGCGTAAATTATATATACCGTAACCTTATCAACCCTCGCACTTGTGGGGAGGGGAAGGGGGAAGGGGTCGGATAAAACCCCATGGTTTTCCGCAAATTACTCGCGCAAAAAGCGGCCGATCGCAACGAAACTTTCGGTGCCCTCGAGATCATCAATTTTACACCTAACCTATAAATTTTATGACTCTGACCCAACTGACCTTTGACCTGTGGCATATTTTTCGAGACCATGTTTGGCCGGAATCGCGATTCGGCGTATGCCAGCTCACATTATCCGCGGTTTCCAGTCTTTTTGTGTTTTTAAACGTTCAAATATGTCAAATGAAGCTGGTGCCATGTATTATGTTGGGTGTTAAGGTCACGTGAAGGTCAAGCCAAGGTCATTGACCTTTGATGACCTTGGTTCACTTTTTCGATTTTTACTTGTTTCTAGGGTAGTTTTTGGTGCTGATTTCGAATTTAGCAACCATTTGAATATTTATAAAGTAGTTCTGGTGCCTTCGTAGTTCGTACCATGTTACGAAGCTGTCAGTAGTAGGTGGCACCTACTATGGATGGCCGGCAGGACGCCTACTGGTTGATCTGACCTGACCTGACCCGACCTGGCCTAAATGCATAAAGACATCGTCTGTGATCAAAACTAACATGAAATTCGTTATCAGCACCCCAAAATACCCCGTAACACCCTAACTTTACGAAGTTTCAAGAGGTCTCGATTTCCCAACTTTAGTTGGGTCATTAAACTGACTTGGAAAGTCAACTAATGACCTTGGACTTTGAAATTGGATATATTCGGCCTCATCTCGTCAAATGCAGCACGCTTGATTTTTCCGCGAAGCTCTAGCTTGATCAGGGGCCAAACGGCTGAGCCGGCCGGGTCCAATTGAACCCCCTATATGTACTGTATTGATTATGCACATTTACAGGTAACATTCTCACCAGAACACACCAGCCAACATCTGTGCACAATCTGGCTACAATACTACCTATGATTTGCCCTCTACGAATAAAGACGTGCTAGATCGGAAAAATCCCCACTGTGCAGTGTACCGGTGATTTGGAGACCGCGGGTGAGTGTTATCCAGTTCTGCAGGAGGTTTACCGCGGTTTGTCGAAGGAGCCAAAGTGCCATTGCGATTGCTTCGCTAAGTGATCCTGTATGAAGTAGCGACCTTCACCAATCGCTAATTGTATAGCAATACTTGTTAAAAATTGTTATCGTTATTGGACCTGGGTCAAAGCGCCTGGGAACGGGAACCAACGACAACATAACGTGGTAAAGCTAATGCTTTGAGCTGAGCCAGAGTTTCCGAGTCGTGGTAGCGCTGTCCAGAGTCCGACTCCGACTCCGACCACGGTCTCCTGCCTGACTCCGATTCCGACTCCGACTCCGGGTCTGATACGAAGCATTGAAAACAACACTTAAAGGGACCCTCCCACCTTAACATTAGATTTGAGTTGAGATAGCCAAAATGGGGTCCCTGGCTCACAATTACCGGTTTCGGCACTCACAACATCGAGAAATGCCATAAATCGGAAATATTGAATTTCAAAATTGCAGCATTTTGATTCAGAGGGGCTAATGCATAGGAATACCCCTCTGAATGTGTGACGTCAGCGCAGATATCTAACGATTTTTAAATGTTTGACTAAAACGTTTTGTAGCACGCGGTGGTATATGCTATTTGCGCGCAACATCTGCCGCAAACGCCGCACTTTCAAAACGAAGTCGCTAGGAACAGCGGATATTCAAAAAAGTAAACAAAAGTAAAAGTCTAATATCTTGAAAACCGGTGAATATTTTTCGGTGAAATTTGGTAGATATTCGTTTTCGCTCTTTCTGAACCGAGCGACATCACTTTCATGCCAATTCATAAACTTTTTTGAAGGTGGGAGGGTCCCTTTAATTAGTGACAGAGCGGCTTCTAGTTACAACTTACGTAATACAGTGAACACAATGGTATTGGTAATGACTCATGACTTTCATCATTTCTTGCCTTCCGGCCTCCGAGCGTCAGCAGATCACCCATTTGTGCGCAGCAGCAGAAGCGCCTCGACGGCGTCCTGCTTGAAGTTTGAACCATCGTTCGGGCATTGGCAGTATACAAGAGCTGCCGTAAAAGAGAAAAATCTAACAAAAATCACTACCTGTAACTGAAAAATTCAAGCACTGGGGAGGCGCGATTAGCCATTTGGTTTTTATTCTATTTTATTTTGTTTTATTTAAGTTTCCTTTTTTCTTTTGGCTTATTACGCAGTCAGTTCAATCTACTCTAAATGTGACACTCCAATTCCTTAGAATGTGGAATGTTATTGTAGTTTGTAAGCAAAGTTCAAAGAAGAAAAAATATGTAATAAGACTAACACTATCGACTTTCATCTATGGGGCCTCAAATAATTCTTTGAAGCAGACCCTATGGCCTATTATGGTTCCGGAAACCAGTGTGCTTTCAGCTGAGACCTTTTACTTGCAGTTGTAGGTATAGGGACGGTACTGTTGATGTATCACATCATGTTTGATTCGATCATGTATGATAGTTCGAATTAAAGTACCTATTATATCAATACTGGTGATAATGCTACTTTAATCGCTCATTTCATTCGTAACTCTTTCACATGACCTGGAAAGTTGTCCAGCATGTCCTTTGTTCTGCACATCAAGCAAGTTCTATTATTGGGGTTAATGCCTAAATGATCACTCGTCAAGTCTCGTTACCAGTCGGGATAGGTTTATTGGACGGCTCATTGTGTATATCTAAGTGTATATGAGAGTATGAGGCAATGGGTGGGTGTGATAGATAGCAGATCTCCCTCATGTCTGGCCCATCTCCAGCCGTGCTACTGCCCTAAAATGCCTATAGACTGTCACAGAAGGGTGCCAGGAACGCTTTACTCTGTTCGTTTTCTGGGTCAGTCGCACACCGCGCCGCCTTGACACGCCAGTGCGTCTCATGACACTCTAGCTTATCTAAACAGTTCGCATCACTTTTTCAGCGCCTCTTTTTTACGCACATATGTAAAGCGGGCAGGTTTACATATGTATGACACGATGTGACAGTTTGGAACGTTTTCCAGGTGACTATTTCATCATTTTGTATAGGCCAAGAGAACAATACAGCTAGCTCTCTGCTCTGTTGTTGCTAGTTAATTCATAAAGATGATCGTGTCTGGTGTCCCTTCTTGCCGTAGTCATCTCTCATCATCATTCAGCGCCAACAGCCGGCTGTCTGAAGGCTGTGCGACTAATGACAGGAAAAGGTTCTCAACGAACAGCACCATTCTTTCATTTTCAGACTAAGAAGATGTCAGGGTACTTACCGACCACCACCAAAGTTTCTGTCCACAAATTTCCTCAATTTGTCTAGGAAAAATAAATAATTTTACTATGGGACTGAAACCAGAACTATTTGCACTATACAATACATACATACATACATACATACATACATACATACATACATACATACATACATACATACATACATACATACATACATACATACGTACATACATACATACATACATACATACATACATACATACATACATACATACATACATACATACATACATACATATCGCACTGCTTCCAGCAAACCAAGCATGGTTATTGATAACGACCATAAATATATAATTAGTTCACTATCAGCAATTCTGCCCACGCCACATGACATTCAGCGTGGCCATTATCCATGTGCTACATGTTGACGAGTCAACAGTGGCTATTTGACACAAAAACAGTGGATACAAGACACGGGCTGGCATGCTCGCTGGAGGACCATTCGAAAGGACGGTGCTGGTTACTTAGCAACGCCGTATAAACAATCCTTTCGGCAAACGGCAAACGGCAAATACATCGTTACAGGAACACGTTAATGGCTAGTGAAGTCGCCTATTCTTTTATTGTCGCAGCCAGTAAGCTCCTTGGCACTTTGCACACTTGGATGGAGTCCCATATGTGCAGAATCATACATATGGCTGTTTAGCACACTCCCAATGTCACGGACAGGTAATAAGCATAGGACGAATAACGATAGGCAAATAAAATAAAATTGGGACCAACATTGACCATAAAAGAAACATGCTTTTTAGAAAGCATTGTAACGACATCGGTAAAGTGTGTTAATTTACTTGTAGAATAATCAATCAAGGCTGAATGGTATGCACTATGCATCTCGATATGCGCGTTCAAATCGTTTTGATAAGAAATGCACGGTTTCATGAACCTGGTCGATAGGCATTATCACAAGTGTATTCGCGGCCATTGGGGCGACGTAAGAAAAGAAGATAACAACTGGCCCCAAGAACTTTAAATTATCAGTTAGCATGCACATTTTCCTTGATCTGTAGAGAATTTACCATTAATTGCTAGAGAAAATTGCATTTAAAATCTTCCATTTATGCTTTTTTCATCGTTTGCACAATATGTTCTTTTACTAAGCTAGAAACACTAATTAGAAATAGTTCCCGCTTCATCGTCAAGAACAATAGGGAAGGCTTGAAGTGAATACAATAATCTAAACGGTTTTGTAATCTATGTGAAGAAACTTCTAAAATTGCCTGTAGAAATATTGAAGGCAAAAGTTCAACTTTTTCACAAGACGGATGTCTATAAACCTATTCAACGTGTGACAACGCAGCCGGTATTTCGTCGCCTACAGCCCAGCTTTCCCTAGTGACCGATAGAGGCGCTGCTATCGATGTCCGCCCGTGCCGCCTAACGTTTTAATTTCTATTAACTGAATTGTCCAGAAACATCTTAAAACTACCTTATGGTGATTTCACCACGAGGCACGAGGTGGTCATTTTTGACTCATTTTTAACATAATGGGTCGGGAGAGGTTATAGAGCGACACCATTAAGTTCAAGGATAGATAAGATATACCAGGGACAAATTAATTTTGAACGCGATAATGTCGAGCTCTCCCATGCCGCAGGAGTGAGGTATATAGGATATAGGGATGCCTTTTGGGTGAGGAATGAAGATTTTTGTCGTGTGAGGATGCCTGGTCCCAGTCCGTATGATGAAAATCCGTAGACCGTTTCCTGCCATGGGCGCGCTAATTCTGTCTTCCAGGCTTCTTCAACTGGTCTCTTAGACGGTTTCCGGACAAAATATCGAAAAGCAAAATATCGAATAGCAAAATATCGAAGACAAATTATCGAAGTGGCAGAATATCGAAAGCAAAATATCGAATGCGCAAAATATCGAAATCGCAAAATATCGAACCGCAAAATATCGACATTGCAAAATATCGACATCGCAAAATATCGAATTGCATAATATCGAATTGCAAAATATCGAACTCGCAAAATATCGAATAGCATAATATCGAAAGCAAAATATCGAAACGTAAAATATCGAAAGACAAAATATTGAATGACAAAATATCGAAGGACAAAATATCGAAAAGGCAAAATATCGAACGCAGAATATCGAAAAGACAAAATATCGAACGCAAAATATCGAACAGACAAAATATCGAAAAGGCAAAATATGGAACGCAGAATATCGAAAAGACAAAATATCGAACGCAGAATATCGAAAACACAAAATATCGAACGCAAAATATCGAACAGACAAAATATCGAACGCAAAATATCGAAAAGGCAAAATATCGAACGCAAAATATCGAAATGACAAAATAACGAACACAAAGCGTCGAAAAGGTAAAATATCGACTTGAAATGGCCCTCTGCGGACTCCTTAGAGCTCTGTCGAACTCTGTCGAAATTAGGTTTCGCTCGACAGATCTTCCGGGGCTATCAAACATAGGCGGATCCAACCCAGAGTTTTGGGAGGGGCAAACCATCACAATTTATTGTTTCTTTTCATGCACTGCCATAGACGTAATGTTAAAAATGATGTCCTTTGTGGAGGGCAATTGCCCTACTTGCCCTCCCCTGGATCCGCCACTGCTATCAAACACCGTTTGAGTTTTGAAAATTGGTCCAGTAGCTTCGGAGATAGGAGGGGGGGGGGCTCCAAATAGCCCCCCCCCCAGTCAGTTGTGTTATGGAATATACCCCAGTCAGGCGCGGGTTAACAACATTTTAATTTCACTGCGTCGTCCATAGATCGTGCATTTATGTTTATAAGTGGGTATCTATAGCAGCAAGGGCCTATTGCTTCTTAATTAACATCTGTCATCCAAAATAAACAAACAACAATTGTCGTCCAAGATCCCTTGCATGCGTCACTTTTTGTACTTCCATACAGGCTTTTTTGGGTCCGATGCCAGTCTCTGAGAGCCATCAAAAGCCTTCAATCAAAAGCCTACGAGTATACTGCTTTCTGAAACCCTTCAGCAACCTCTGAGGGACCGACCCTGGTCGGAGGGCTCATTCGGTCTGGGGAGTCATGTAGGTCTCTGGAGGAGCCTCTAAGGGGTTGGTTTCCAAGGGGCTTTTAAACACGGTCTTCTAAGAACGGTCTCGTAGGGCCCTTAACCCTCGCCCGTAAACGGCGATCTGCCACCTTCGCCCATGCAGGGGGGGGGTTGGTGCGACCCCCCCCCCCTTGGCGTTTGAAAACGGAGCGTCGTAGAGCTTAGCGGAAAAGACCAACGGATTGCTCTCGCCGAGATCTCGCGATTGGTGGTATATTTTTTGGTCCTAGGTCAACATTTGACCTACTTTTGACCGGTCAAAGGTCAAATTTTCGGAAAAATAGACTTTTTTCAACTTTCGGCGGCGATTGCGGCAAAACGGTGAGAGATATCGACTTGAAACCTTCACTATCGTGTTCCTTGATCAATTCTCTATCGTTTGGTATGTATTTCGTTTCCCTAGCTCTAAAAATGGCGCGTTGGGAGCGCCGGAAGTCGGCAAGGTCACAGTCGGCGGCAGAAATTCGAAAAATCAAGATTTAAATTTTTGAAATCTGATTGTATTTTTGGATTTGGGAGGTCCATTTGCTCCCTATAGAAGCTAATATTGCTGCATATTCCCATTGAGGTGACAAGAATTAGCAAAATAGTGGTTCGGGCGCTTTTCAAAAATAGTACCGGACGCTGTTCCTCTTGTGACGTCATAGCTCCGTGACCTGACCTGACCCGGTCAAGTTTCTTATACCATATGATAGCCAATACTTGCCCCAACATGCATGGGAAGTTTCATCACGATCCATCAACCGATCTCCGTACCACCGGCAGGAAACCTCGGGCGTTGGCACTCAGTTTGTGAAAATCCGGCCGGAGGCTGTTCCCTTTGTGACGTCATAACTCCGTGACCTGACATGACCCGGTCAAATTTTTTTTTATCAAAAGATGCGCAAGGCTTGCCCCATAAGGTACCCAAAATTTGGCGGCGCTGCGCGCCGCCGTTTTTGCACTATTTCCGAAAAACCTCAGGGGGGGGGGGGGTTGCACCAACCCCCCCCCTACATGGGCGAGGGTTAATGGTCCACTGCGGATCCAGAAAAGTGGGTTGAGATGCTGAGGGTGGTGGGTAGACTAAAACAAGATTAGATGATAAAAACTAGCTGCATTTGCTTCGTTATGCTTTATTTGAGATAGGTACACTGTAATTTCAAATATTTTGCAGAACTTGTGTGTTTGGGGATAGTTTTCCAAAATCTTCGTTTTTCATAAAGCAATGATAATCACTCTAAAAAATATCGGGGGGGGGGGCGAAACTTCTAGAGAGGCACCTTGAGAAAACTTTGCACCCCCACCCGAAATTACCTTCCGCCGCCACTGCTGAGATCTACAAAAAATATCAGAGTTTTCCAAGGCTGTCATGGACCCGCTGATTGCTCTTTGAGGCCTACAGATAACAGAGGGCCCGATGAGTTCGACAGAGTTTTAAGGATGTAAATAGAGTGAATAACCTTATGCTCATGTTATATGTTGCAAATTGATATAATTGAAACTAAATTGATATATTTCGATATTGCACCGTCATCAGAATAATGATGACGGTGCAATATCGAAATATATCAATTTAGTTTCAATTATATCAATTTGCAGCATATAACATGAGCATAAGGTTATTCACTCTATTTACATTATTTATCATGCTCAGAAATACCATAGCTTACCTCCAAGGAGTTTTAAGGAGTCCGCAGAGGGCCATTTCAAGTCGATATTTTACCTTTTCAACACTTTGCGTTCGTCATTTTCTCTTTTCGATATTTTGCGTTCGATATTTTGCCTTTTCGATGTTTTGCGTTCGATATTTTGCCTTTTCGATATTTTGCGTTCGATATTTTGTCTGTTCGATATTTTGCGTTCGATATTTTGTCTTTTCGATATTCTGCGTTCGATATTTTGCCTTTTCGATATTTTGTCTTTCGATATTTTGTCTTTCAATATTTTGTCTTTCGATATTTTGTCTTTCGATATTTTGTCTTTCAATATTTTGTCTTTCGATATTTTGTCTTTTGATATTTTGCGTTTCGATATTTTGCGTTTCGATAGTTTGCGTTTCGATATTTTGCTCTCGATATTATGTGATTCGATATTTTGCGATTTCGATATTTTGCAATTCGATATTTTGCGATTCGATATTTTGCGATTTCGATATTTTGCTATTTCGATATTTTGCAATTCGATATTTTGCGATTTCGATATTCTGCAATTTCGATAATTTGCGGCTTCGATATTTTGCTTTCGATAATTTGCGTTCGATATTTTGCGCTTCGATATTTTGCGTTTCGATATTTTGTCATGGAAGCCTCTTAGACACGCCTCTTTCTTTGTCGTCCGCCGATGGAACTGCAATTATGCTGCAGCCGACAGTGCGATGGTTAAACCAATATTCTCACAGATAGGTTAAACTGCGACGGGCGATAGTGCTGGTTAAACTATGGCAGCCGAAGGAGTGGTAGTTAAACTATGGCAGCCAACAGTGTGCCATTCGAGCGGCGACGGACGACGTCAGCGGTCAGATCAGATCAGATATGTATTCATCGAGGGTCCACAGCAAAAAGTGGCTTTTCACCTGACACGTAAAGCAGATAAAACCGATAAAACATAGGGTAAGTGGACATGACATCATCATAGCACACACAAATCACGCACACGACATTCACACCAATACCATCTCAGTGACGTCTGGTAAGAATCGCGTTTTTTGCCTTTCGACGGAACGATGGCAAATACGGATCCAAGTTCATGTCGTTCAACATCGAGACCCCCCTGATACACAGTCGGCGCCTCCCCGTCTCGGTTCGGGGTCGTAGTTGTGTCAATCTGCCGGCGTGCCTTGTGTTGTGGTCATGTAGGTCGCGGGCTAATGGACCGACGCGATGGTTTGGCTGATATATTCAGGAGTTCTCGTGGTGATAGCTCGCTGGACTGCGCAGATAGTGTGGTACTCGGCTAACTCATCTGCTCGCAGCCAGCCAAGCCGCTCGATGACATCGGAGATGTGGTCACTGCGTCTGCGACTGCTGACGACCCGCGCACAGAAGTTGATGATTTTCTGTACGCGAGTCATCTGTGTCACACCACACGTCCCGTACACACTCATGCAGTACCGCACAATGGAAAGAACCACGGCCTGCACTACGTCGGCCTCTGGGGTGGCCGGGCGCGTCGGTGGCGGTCCGGTCAGTGGGGGGTCAGCGCTCAGCAGGGGCAGCCAGGCCCAGGTGGGCCGGCGTGCGAGCGCCGAGATTCGCACAGGCATCGGGGGGCGGCCCGGGACAGGCGAAACTGGCCCTTGCCTTCTAAGTAGTTTGAAGATAGGTAATATAAATTGTCACGGCCGTCGAAAGGACGGATCAGTGAGCACTGTAATTCGAGGATCAGTGCGGCTAAGGTGTCGGGATGGACGCTCTGTCGGCGGCACGGCGAGTAACTCGTGTCACATCCCTCTCCCGCGCCATCCGTCTGGTGGTCTTCGCAGTCTGCCTCGTCGCCTTTCTGGGACTGGTGAGTAGACTCGTCAGATACTCTCAAAAGGTGGCTAAGAATGGGTGCCAAAACGTTAATAACATTAAACGGCTAAGCACTGTACACGAAGAACACCATTACCTTGCTTCGCGCACTCATCGTTTCTCTGGGTGTTTTCGTCGTTGGGAGACCGATAGGCGAGGGCTAAGGTGGCAGATCCACCAATGCATTTTACAGGGTGTCCCAAAAACAATGTCGCACCCTTCCAGCGTCAATTGCATGAAAATAAAAAACATGAGAGGTGCGCTTTTCTTACTTATGTAAGTACCTATCCCACCTTCTCCCTGACGAGGGTTCGAGACTTCAGACATCAACATGTCCAGCTTCTGTGGACTAATCTTGGGCGAGACAGATCGAACGTTCCTGGTCAGCGTGCCTTCGATTGTCATTGCCATTTTGTTTACCTCTTACCGGACGATCGCCCTAAGATTTTACCTCGGCGACAGGTTGGGACTATTTCCCAGTCATTTGTCCTTGTCTTAGAATGCTGGGAAGTTCGATCTGCACCAGTCCTGCGTCGTTCCAGCTCGATGAGCCGGGGTGCCGACCTGTTAAAAGATGGCTCTGGCCATGTTCGGCAGAAGTTCTCGGCTTGAGACGTGGCTCATGGTGGGCTTCAGCTTTAGAGGCAACCTCCGGTACCGATGGATTGTCGACTTGGAGACTGGATGACTGTTGGCAATCAGCCTCCTTGCCAGTTTCCTTGTGGATAAACCCGTCTTTAGCTCCGCACTTCGCGATGACGATCTGCGCTACCCGGCTGGCGGAAGTCTTCCTGCCGTGACCTAGCTTGTTCTCAGGAGGCGTCTATCTGCTTTTGTTGCGTGACAACCAGCGCCAAATCGTGCGGTGACTCACGCCCTGTGTCTCGGCAACCTGGCCGTAGGTCATGCCGCAGGCAACCATGCCGACTGCCCCACTGCGGGACGATTTGCTCTGCAGTTTTGCCGTCCTGAACACCTGGTCCGCGCGCGCTGGGTACTGCCTCGGAAATGATCTTCGTAGTTCGTACACCCCTTGGCCGGTCAGGGTAAAAAAAAAAAAAATCGACGGTCACGTGACTAGAATGAAACCAAGATGGTCTGGGAGCCAGTATTGGCGTAATTACATTGACATTGCGCCGTAGAAGGCAAAAAGAAAGGTTGTGGGGGAGGCTGTGACATTAATTTTGGAACACCCTGTATGTCATCTCTTGAAAAACGTTTGCCACATGATATGTTTAATGTTTATTCCAGCATGCCCCAGCTGCCTGACCAGCACACTCTGATTATGTTATACAGTTATAGGTGTTTTATCCAGTTTTGATACATCCGACAGCAGGAACGAACTTCTGGATATTTTCTTTTTTATAGTTAACCCGCGCCCCGCTGGGGGGGGGGGGGAAGAATCTGCCCCTCCCGTTTTTCGACAATAACTTGAGTAACTTCTAAACGCGTTACGCCAGCAACGTCAAAATTTCAGTACCTTCTCATGCATCATTTTAACACGTTCCCCGAAAATTTGTGCGAAATCCGTCGGATTTTTTTGTTTTTGTTTGGAGAAAATGACGTTTAAGTGACGTCATGTCACGCCATTTTCGCCTCAAAAACGGCAAAACTTCTTAAACGCCGCTAACATCTTCATTTTTAAAGGAATCAAGACGTAACGTAACAATAAGGGTTATACGTGATTCTACTTTGTCTATCAAATGGCTATCTCGGTGTTTAAAATTTTTTGGATTTTGGGCCAAATTTTTATTCTTAAAAAACTGACTTTTTGGGAACATCATTAAAAAAATCAAAATTGTGAGTGTATCGAAAAAAAACGGAATATGTGTCAGCGAAGTGTTCTATGTGCACCTACACACCAATTTTTTTTAGAAGAATCGGTTCTAGAATGTGGTAGTTATTCAAACTGTTATGACGTCACGAGTACGACACACATTTTTTAAATTGATTTTTTTTAGTTATAGACCTCGTACGGAAACAAAAATAGCACCATTCGATTCGCCGTGAAACACTGCATCAGATAGTCACCTTTTCAGGTCCTAACAGTAACAACCAACTTCAAAATTTGACCTCACTTTTTTTTTAGTGGCCTTATATGTCCTCGGCCTGGCGAGGAGGAGGCTATCCGGCTCGTGAAGCGAGACCGGTGGCCACTTTTTAACTTGATCTGACCTTGACCTGGCCTGAGGCCTCGACATGAAATTCATCCAGATGTGGTCCACATCACTTATTGAGTGTGCCTATTGAATTCTATGGATAAAATGACCCTTAAAACATGTCAAGTGTCGACACCTTTTTTTAAAACCCACATTTGTTCTCCGGTGAATTTCAGACAAGTTGGTTAGAGACCTTCAAAAAAGGTACAATCACTCGATTTTTCTCAAGTTTTTTTTTCTGTCTTTGGCAGATAAAGCAATACCAGAACAGGCCTACGAACACACATATTTGATCAGGATCGGACGATTAGACACTTTTAAAAGGAGATCTTTCGTGCCTCCCGGAATTTCACGGGAGAGCAGATGTGGGGTTTAAAAAAAGGTGTCGATGTGTCGCATATGCCCTTTTCTATAATTTCGTTTTTGGTGACCTGACCTGACCTTGACCTTGACCTTTGCATGATATTGTGTGCAACAAATATTGTCTTGGTAGCCTTAGAACACGTTTTGGGCAATCAGTCTCAGTCCATTCTTCGGCAACTACGGTGCAAGGCTGATACTAGCCGTTTTCACGACGGCCATCTGGTACACATTTGGTGCACATCTGGTACAGATCAGATGCAGATTTGGTCAAATCAGGTTCAGTGTGTCTCTTAGCAGCTATCAGCTAGTGTTGCACTAATTGCTTATATGCGTGCTTTGTCATATTATCAGAAAGCATCATCGATTAAAACACTGAAATTAATTCATAAAGTGAAGATATTTGCTGTACAAGAAATTAGGTGCAGATTTGGTCAAATCAGGTGCATTCGCCGTACAGCCCGTCGTGAAAACGGCTACTGTAGAAACTTGCATTTTGTACCCTTGATTTGACCTTGACCTGACCTCTGACCTACTTAAGCAAAAAAAAAATCGGCTCTTTAAAACCGCATTATTGAGAGCTTTCGATTGCCGTTTTCTCCGTCTTTCTACGACCATCGGTTCGGAAGTTAGACAGGGGGCAGAATCTGTCCCCCCCCCCCCAGCAGGGCGCGCATGGCTGAATAGCTCAGCGGGGCGCGGGTTTTAACCCATCCATTGCCGAGTGTGAAAGAAATGAAAAAGTAGTTATTTCCTTCATTTATTTTCATCGATTGATTGCAATCATTCAATGACTTTTGTATTCGACATTACCTACTGGGCTGAGTGAAATATAATACCGTAATGCGTCAAAATGTTTTTTGTCAAAATCTGTTTTAACTTTAAACGATAACCTTACAACTTATCTCTTTAGCTTGTGACAAACATAAAAAGTTATACCATCGCTGCTCCGCTCAGGAGTAAGGCATGCCTTCACTCTGTGTTCCAGAGCAGTTATTGTCTTATCAAGTATATGAGAAAAGAAACGGTGAAGACGTTCGAAGTGAACGAGTCAGCACCACAAGAGTTTGCTGTCACCATCTGCAAAATACAAGAGTCAATCTTTAAAGAGGACGACTATCTGCGTATTACCGGCAGGTTGGTGAAAGTCGAGATATGGGTACCTACTTGTACCGTGGAACTGCATAATAGGTACTGTGTATTGTAATGTGTACCTACGTAGTGTGCATTGTGCATTGTGCATATTCAACGAATCTTCATATACCAACCAGTATAACGCCTTTTGGGGCGACTAACGGAGCGAGCGAGAGGGTGGGCCTTGCACGTGCGAAATTGCGAGGGGGTACCTCCAACTGAGTTGTGCACGGCACCCTACTAACCGGTCTCTAGCGACGTGCCAAATTTGGGCACAATCGGCCCAGCCGTTCTCGAGATCAGGAAGCGGCACCCTGCACGTGCGCACGTGCAAAATGGGTCCCAACTGACTTGTGCACGGCACCCTACTAACCGGTCCCTAACTGTGTACCAAATTTGAGCGCAATCGGTCGAGCCGTTCTCGAGATCTGGAAACGACCCCTGCACGTGCGCACGCGCAGCAGCACCCCAACTCTGGCACATGGATATGCAGTGCCAAGTGGGTGCCTACCTACATGCCAACTTTCAGCGCAATCGGCCCAGTAGTTACCGAGATATTGCAACTATTAAAAAAGTGACACCTCTTCGTTTTGCACGTGGCACGTGCATAAGGGGTCACTCACATGCATTGCATCGGGAATAGTCCAATACTTGGTAGAAGGAATGAAGCTACCCTACAAAAATTACCGCATGTAAATCGGTCAAGTGGTTGCTGAGATATAAGCGTCGCAAAAGCGTGACCACGGCCGGCCGGCCGGCCGGCCGGCCGCTCATACTCAGAAATTTCCGTTAATCTAAAGCCCCGGTCCCACTAGGCGATGCGACCACTTACGACCGCCCACGATCGGTGGTCGGCAAAAGGTTGTCGCAATTCTTCAAGAGCTCGTACGATTGGATGTTGATATGAACGACTTGTCTTCAGACGTCGCGAGGTCATTTTGGTCGCCAAGAGGTTTTTGATGATGCACTAAAAACCTCCTGGCGACCGATTTGGTCGCAAAGAGTTCGCGAGAAACCGCAACAAGTATTTCATTGTTCGCTAGTAGGAGGGCGAGTATCGCACGACAGGTTTCGGTGGTCGCGGGCCTAGTCGGGAGCGGTCGGCGGTCGTATGCAAGTCGCCGATAATCGCACGACGTTCTTCCCAACATCAGCAACCAGTCGCGAGACCACCAAGGTTCGATCGCCGAGCAATCGCACGATGGTGGCCGATTGCACGGCACTAGTCGGAAATTAGTCGACGACAGTGGTACGGACATCTCAGATCTCATACCGACCCTTATCACACGGCCGCGAACATATGTAGTGCTCTCACTTTGAGATCAGCCGTAGACGATGAAGGGGATGCGTAAAAAAATCGTCCATTTTCAGTAGATTTTCAAATAAAAACAGCGCAATAACAAATAAGAAATGATGCACCGCCTACTATACCTATAGTGCCTCTCACGAGTCGGAGGTGGGAACCGACCCAAAAATACCGACCATTCCAGGCGGCCCAGCTCCAGAACATGAGGGACACGACACGGAACGTGACCGAGAAAAAGAAAATTGCTGAACAGTTGACTCTGGAAAAGAACGAGATCTTAACTATCGCCGGACATATCAAGGTTTTCTTCTACGCGCCGGCGAAGGGGGAGGGGGCGGGTACGACCCCCTCCCCGTTTCGCCTCTGATGGAGCTAGCGCGTCTCAGGAAAAACAAGCGTGTGCGCCGTTACGAGATACAGTTGTTGACACCCGATTATAAGGTCTTAGGTCAACCGGTGACATCTAACGTCAGGTCAAGTGCCAAAGTTATGGGTTCAGTTTTTGATGAACCAGTATAACGCCTTTTGGGGCGACTAACGGAGCGAGTGAGAGGGTGAGCCTTGCACGTGCGAAATTTCGACGGGGTACCTCCGGCTGACTTGTGCACGGCACCCTACTAACCGGTCTCTAGCGATGTGCCAAATTTGAGCACAATCGGCCCAGCCGTTCTCGAGATCTGGAAGCGGCACCCTGCACGCGCGCACGTGCAAAATGGGTCCCAACTGACTTTTGCACGGCACCCTACTAACCGGTCCCTAACCATGTGCCAAATTTGAGCGCCATCGGTCCAGCCGTTCTCGAGATCTGGAATCGACCCCTGCACGTGCGCACGTGCAGCAGCACCCCAATTCTGGCACATGGATATGCATTGCCTAGTGGGTGCCTACCTACATGCCAACTTTCAGCGCAATCGGCCAAGTAGTTACCGAGATATTGCAACAATTTCAAAAGTGACACCTCTTCGTTTTGCACGTGGCACGTGCATAAGGGGTCACCCACATGCATCGGGAATAGTCCAATACTTGGTAGAAGGAATGAAGCTACCCTACAAAAATTACCGCGTGTAAATCGGTCAAGTGGTTGCTGAGATATAAGCGTCGCAGAATCGTGACCACGGCCGGCCGGCTGCTCATACTCAGAAATTTCCGTTAATCTGAGGAAAGACTACGCTCGCTTCGCTCGCTCCGTAATAACTTGGCTAAAAGAGGCCGCAAAGGTGCGATTTTGACATCATCGTGTTCGCCTTGTTGAGACTTGTCGAATGATATACTTTTTGTTGGGGTTGAACTCAGGTCACGGTCAGGCCAGGGCTTACAGGTCACGAAGTTTGTCGAATGAGGTCATGTCGCATATCTTTTAATTTGGCAGGTCTTCTCAAGTCCATTGGTGGCTCTCCCGACTCTCTTAGTTCAATTGGATCGGGAGTTATTGACGAAAAACTAATATGACCCTAGTGACGTCATTAACAATGCAAAAGTGACGCATCAAACTTGCAAAGAGTGCATGAAATCACGATTCGATATGCTTGGGGTTGGGATAGCTTAAGATCTTTCCCGGCGTCAAAATAGCAGTTTTTATTTTCCCCCATTGACTTGAAATGGTGAGGTCACGTAACCAACCTTTCGTCATGTGACCTTTAGGAAAAATCTGAGATGTGCAAGTTGTGAGACCTCTACTACGTCCTGTAAGTTTAATCTCCTTGTGAAAGCTCCTCTGGCACTGAGAGCGTTGCGGAGTTGCGACCTCTGAAGATCGTGCAGAGGTTCACTTCTGACGCCATAGGTCAATGACCTGACCTGACCCGAAAATGCGGCTGGTGTCAAAATATAACCTGCCGATTTTCAAAATTCGAATGGCATTCGATTCCCTCAACGTGATCTACATTTTGAAGAAAGGAAGTCCAAAAAACGCAAAAAGGTAGGAGGGGGATAGAAACTACACATTTCAGATGCTTTTTCAACTCCTCACCATGGCCATGTTTTTCAACCAATTTTGACGCTACTGCCGATCGATGCAGGATGAATCAGAATTTGACATGTATTACAAAAATAAGCATTTCGAAAATTAATAGCCGGATTCCTAGAGGTTATGAAATTTGGAGGCACATGAAATACATAATCTATCGGATGTTTTGTTGGTGCTGTCACCAAAACGGGCTGGCAAATTAATAATCTCATTATGATACAAAAACGTGTGATAAAATGACTAAAATTAGATTGAATATTCATAGGCGGCATCAGGGCACCGAAGGTGGAAGGTGACATATACCTTCTCTCCTTTTCCCTGGAACCGCCTACGATCCGTTTCTTGTTCACTTCTAAAGCTGTTATACCTACAAATAATGTTGATATACCTACATAATGAAAAATTACAGTTTAATGCATCAGCATCGTGATCTTTGACTAAATGACTCGCTTCACGAATAGGACCTCCCGATTCCCCATGCCCTGGAACCGCCCCTGATAAAGATATCAACTTAAAATTTTCAGGAAAAGTGCCCAGCTTAGTTTTAAGAAAAGTCAGAAAATTTCGGCATCCTAGCCCCAGTCGTTTTGAAGATATTTCCGAAAAGCCTCAGGGATGGATGTAAACAGCCCCCCCCCCCTGCCACTAATATGGTTAGCGGAACATCCGCTCTTTACCAATCGTGCGGCAATCGGCGATAGGTCTTGAACAGATCTTCAGTCGCCGGCGGCCAGTCGTTACCTATCGCATGACGTACTCACGGCTGTCGCCGAGTTTCGCACGTCATTCATGCGACTCATGCCCCAATTTTTTCTTGGTTCGGCAAACTTCGTACGATGGTCTGCCACCGCTTGTGCGATTAGTCGTACGATGATTGCCGACCCTTTATATATGTGACCGTAATTGCGATGGATCTGCAGCATTCGGTGATGGTCGGCGGTGGTCGGCAATGATTTGGGTCGTAGGCGGTCGTAAGTGGTCGCAACGCCTAGTGGGACCGGGGCTAAGGAAAGACTACGCTCGCTTCGCTCGCTCCGTAATCATATACCCTATAGGGTCGATATTCATTGTGACACTGGGCTGTCGAAGTGTGCATATAAGGCGGCGGAACGGGGAGGGCACCGGGGCACCGTGCCCCCCTTTGATTTTGACATTTTAAAGCCCTATGGGCGTTGCATGGAAAGAATGGGACCAAAAGTCGGCAGTGCCCCCCCCCCCCTTAATTGTAGGTGTTCCGCCGCTACTGGAAGTGTGTGCTGATCACTCTTGCACCTCTAGGCCATCTCACGCTAGCTCCTCGTTTCGGGCAGGGTATTTGGTGTTATGCGGCACAGTCTGCCTACCCAGTGGCAGAAGACGCCCGCGCTCGCCTGATGCATAGGACAGTAGGCAATAGGCGTTAGGCATGCACATCATGCTCGTGCTGCGCGGTGCGCACGGCGCCTACGGCTTAAGCGTGCGGCCACTGATTAAGTCAGCTTCCAGCATTCAGATATTATTATTATTGGGAGCATGAGCATGAGACTCACATTGCGTGAAGTGGTTGTGGGCGGCGGGTGTCCCACTGTCCGTGCGACTCGTGGTCTGACGCGTCGCCTGCTGCCCCACCTGTACCATCCCTGACAGACCTCTGCGGAGCGGACTGGAGAACCCGACCGAGGCGCTGACGGCCGACTTTCCTTGGGGCTCGGCGGACCTGGAGGAGGCCGTGTGGAACATGACCCACAGCTGGGGCGACATCGTGCACAACTGTGCCGACTTCTACAATAACGGCTGCAGTGAGTCCGCGCGACTGCGGGCGCGAGCTGCGGACACAGGCGCAGTTTTAGGCCTGCCCTTAGGGCCTTGGCCACAGCGAATAAAATGCTTCTACTGGAGGTGTTCCATACCGCTCTCATTTTGAATGCCTTCTTTGTAAAAATAAAACCTTTTCTTCATTTTCATCAGTGTTGATCCGCAATCCGCCCCTTTATTTTCACCCTGCCCTGTTCATTGCCGAGCTGATAGCTCATGATCGCTCCGTGCTGCGTTTTCCTCCTCCGGTGCTATCTATTCTTCTTTGCGCTCTAAATGTCGCCGCTCCCGGTATCACGTCCCCACATACCCGCTTCCTGCAGACAGGTCGGCGGTGACCAGTGAGCTGTACCAGTACGACGGTACAGGTATGTACAGGTACAGTTATGTACAAGTGCTCTCCCCGCGCGCCCCCAGACCATTCGGCGGTGACGAGTGACCTGTACCAGTACGGCGGCCAATGTCACACCGTTCGCTACAGCGACGCGCTGGCCGAGGGTGTTCAGCGCGGCATCTGGCTGGGGCTGCACAACCCCAACTGCACCAGCTGCGGCCGGCACCACTGGAACGTCTATGTGCACTCCGTCAAAGACCACTACATGGGTACGTGTTTGGTGCAGCTGCAGGGAGAGTAAACAGTCGCTGCCACCATAGGAGGAAGTTAATGATAGTGGAAGGCTATAGTCTTTGTCGGGTGATTAATGAGAAAGAGTAGGACGCGAAATGCGCTGGTGTCAATAGACGGTTGTCTGCGCCTCTATTTCATGGTAATGACTTTTGAAAGGGGAAAAGGGACGTCATTAAACGGAATGATGTATAGGCTGCTTTTTATTTATCTGTGGGCGTCTTTCATGATGTTCGCCAGTGCAAAAGTGATAATGACCTGAAAACGATAAACGTTCGACTTCAACATCGGCCTTATGACCTTAGTTTTCTAGTCGTCTGTTAGGTAGCAGTGTCCAGAATCTACATGACAAGCTCCGCTTTACGATTCTGCTCATCGATAAAATATCCTATTTAAATTGTCAGTCGTCCAGTCTGCGTTGATCCCCCTGCCTGTATGCATGTTGGTCTGCAGATTGGGAGCACGTGTGGGCGCCGCCTCGCGCTCAGATGGAGAGCGGGAAGGAGCAGAACTTCATAGTGACGAGGATCCTCGACATCAGGCTGCCGAGCGACACTCACCCGTGCAACACGGACCCGACCTACTCGCAGCCAAACGTAAAGTGGGAAGTGGGACGGACAGTTGGCGACCGAACCTCCAGCCGGCAACCGAGCCCCCAGTCAGCGTCCGTTTCATGGACGTCGGTATACAAATAACTTGATTTGGATCCACACAGAGGCATGGCTTTATAAATCCGGTAGATTAGCTGTCCGCTAGTTTAACACCGCACCGTCATTTTACTGGTTCCAAGTCACTTGTGTGATCACTAGAAACGGAAGCATTGTATTTAGGTATATGTATTTATCTTAGATAGGATCAAGAAGATATTTAGGGTGCAAAAAACCCAAACATTTAAAACACATTTTAATTTCCCTCTGCGTCATTCATGCCATTCACTTTTTACACGCACTGAATTAGCAACTTGCAACCGTCTATCGGCTACCGTAACACATAATAGGATCACCGCAGTTCATGAGGCCCGCCACAATACGCGTGGGTCCGTATTCTCGGCACGGTCTGCCCGCCCTCTGACGCCCCCCCGCCCGCCCTCTGACGCCCCCCCCCCCCCCCGGCAGTGTATCCGCCAGTGTCTGTTCTCGACGCTGGCGGAGCTCGGGCCCGGCTGCCGCCTGCCCTGGATGCCCGTGAAGCTGCCCGTCTGTGACACCGCCCGCGACTACCAGCGGCTGCTCAACTATACCCGCATGTTCTCCCGCACCTACATGGTCTGGTACCACAATTCCGAGCAGCTAAGGGCCAACGAATATTATGCCGCGCTGAAGAGGCAAGTGACAGTGGTGTTTACTGTTCATGCATGCAGGGCTAGGACTAAGGTGACTATACCGGAAAATGCTGTACGTACCTAGGTAAAGGTGAATAAAGAGAAGGCTGAAGGAATGATGACAACGAATAACTTTTCAATTCAAACTCATCTGCCATCTAGGTAGGGGAAGGTGGGGTAAGACGAACCAGCTAAGGTTTGAGGCCGCATATCTTGCTACACTGCTCTCGTAATTCATATTATTTATAGTCTTCGGAATGCTCAATCCTTCCTCTGTTGATATGTGTAAAGACTAAATTTCAAGTTAAAGACATCTAGGTGGTGGATGCTCTTAAAGAGGGACATGTCAAAAACTCAGACAAGAAAAAAACGTGGGGTAAGACGGACCACCCAGAAGTGCCTGCTATCCGTTCATGTGTGTTACACTTCTGCTCTGTACTCTTGTAAGAAAAAGTAACCAGAATGGTAAAATAACAAAATGAGCCTTTATTCTTTACTCATGTGTGATGGAAGTGCAGCTAAAAGCTGGGGACATGTGTGTTGATTGTCGTTTGGCATGAATGCATGCTAACTTTACTGAGCACTTGCATGCATGGCTCACATGCAACAAAGACTCCTTCCCGAAAAATTAGCTTACTTAAACTTGTGTCAATGTTTTGGAAAAGAACTTTCCATATGCAGGGTACAATGGACCACCACAGGGTAAGATGGACCACAGTGGTCCGTCTTGCCCCAAATCTAAATTCTTTCATTATCATGACGTATATGTCAAATAGCCCAACATTGCAAAACCTTGCCTTTCCTAAAGTGTGACTATAACTAAGTTTATAACTTTGTTCTTCACAGTAAAGTGCAAAATAGAAACTAATCATGCAAGAAAGGCGCCGTAATTGAATCACCCGTAGATCTCTATATTAGGTCGGTTTGACGAAAAACAACATTATTCTCAATGACTCAAAAGCTATGCATCCTAGCAGCATGAGCTCAAGGTGGCCATTGTTACGAAGGAAAACAAACATAGTGAGTGCATAAAGCAGTAGATACCAGCAGCGGTTCAGCCGGGAGGGCTGGTGGTCCATCTTGCCCCGCTGGGCCGTCCTACCCAGGGTTGTATACCAATCAAGTCGATTGAATTGATTGATTTGATTCAACGCGTATTTTGAGTTGATTGGATTGAGTCGATTGACTTTTCGAGATGACTGGTTGACTGACTCGTTTGACTTTAGCGACTGGTTGACTGATTTGATTCCCGAAAATTAGAGTGACTCGTATGATTGAGTCGATTGAATGGAAAGTTCAAATAAGTTTTAGTTGACGAAAAATAATGACAATAATTTATGACATCATAGATCACAAAACTACACTGAAAACTGCTAGTCATCACAACTGTAATATGGGGTAGATGGCCAAATAAAGAACAGGGCCTAAACATGAACAGCCAACTTTGACTTTCAACTGCAATAACTGCTCCAATCCTGGTGATAGAACCTGGCGATGCACCTACCTACCCTTCTGCACTCAGCAAGAAACGTTTTTTTTTAATCCAGATGATAAAGTGCAAGGCCCTATATACTAATAAAGTGTGATTAATTAATAATTCTCATCTCCACATCTCCTCAGAAACAACCCACTGAACTCTATAAATATCTGAAACCCCTACAAAAATAACTGAAACAAAAGCGCCGTTTTCGTCTCGCTAAATTTGCTGCATTGTTTAATTTGCAGCAGAACGTTTGTTGATCCTTTTCTCCTGAGAGCCTAACATAGATTATCTATGGAGCCTTAGCATAACATATTTAATATATTTCATTTTCCCTAAAATATTTTACCGAATATTATAAAGTGGTTTTATTTCAAATGAAATAATAATTAAAACGAAATTGGTGTTGTACAACCGATTTATTTTATGATAATCTACCATACAACATGATTATCAATGACGTCATCTTACCAAAAAATCAAAGACGTAGAATAAGCATTTATAAAAGCTTAGCATACTTGTTGGCAAAACGTTTTCTTTGTTTTTTTCGCAGTCGCACCGTGCCGTTTTCGCGTTTTAATTTTCCTCCTTTGTCCTTAACTTATCCTGTGGTTTCAGAGTCCCTGTCCTCTCCATTTCCTTTTAAATATATTTTTAATCCTGATCCCTATCCCCCAGTCCTAACAGTTTCAAATTGTATTGCAATAGAATGTTTTGAATTCTTCACATATAAGTATCTACCTTCGTTGGTAGGTACTGTTGGTAGCCAGTGACACATCTAGGCAGGTAAGTAGGTACCTACCTGCTTTCCTGCTGTCTTCATAAAGCATACCTAATGAAGTTGTCAAATTTGTAGCACATTTTCTACACTTTCATATGGTGTCAGTGTGGCATGAAACCTAGCAAGGTTCATTATGTTTAGGGTTCATTTCAGAAGAGCTCCGCATAACTCACATAAGAGACAGACAGGGGCTTTACATGGGGTAGATGGCCTGATGACTTAGCTGGAATATGGCCAAAATTAAATTGACAACTTTTAGGTGAAAGGTGGTGATTTGGGTTAAGGGGCGAGTCAACTACTGGGTTATTTTGCACCCATTAAATGAAACTTCTGCTCCAATTCTACCCATTGGACCTCAATATCATGATCCACCTGTCCATCACTAGGTATCCTTCCTTATTACATAGAATCTTTGAATGGCATGGCAATTTATAATTTTAAATGACAATATTTTTATGTTTCTTCTGTAGGTAGGTAGGTAGGTACACCAGACTGCTATGGACACTTTTCTAAGATGGCAGGGCATATTTTAAGGCACTTACTGCGTCCCATTTTGGGACGCAGCCCCCTCGCCTTGGGACGTAGCCCCTGCTGATTTGGCCCACTGCGTCCCTGCCCTGTCCGGTTCCCTGACCTGTGCCCTGCTGTCTGCCCTGACCTGTACCCGGCCTTCCCTCTAAAATGTCCTGTGCCATGACCCGCAACCTGCCGCGCCCTACTTTCTGCCCTCCTCAGTGCCCTACTCTGTTCCTTGCCCTGTGCCCTTAGTCGTAGCACGTGCCCTCTGCTCAACTTTGGGACGCAGTAAAAATTTGTTAAAATATGCCCTGCAAGATGGTGGGGCAAAAAACCTAATGTATGTCTTGGTTTGAGTCGTTTGATTGAGTTGATTGATTCCTTTCATTGTCGCGTTTGAGTCGATTGAATCAATTCCCGAAAACTGCTCTGACTTGATTGATTTGATTGGTTTCCCAAATTTGTCGTGATTGAATTGATTGCTATTGATTGAGTCGTATACAACCCTGGTCCTACCCCACCTTCCCCTACATGTCCCAAAATAAAAACGACCGACTTTTCGTCATCGCATGCAGTATACAAATGTGCGCAGGTACTGGATATTGGCAATAATCGTCTTAGCCCTTAACCCGAGCCCCACTGCAGGGTCTGTGCATAACGCGCCCTACTGGGGGGGGGGGGGGGCCTCCTAACTCAGCAACTACTGGGCGGATCGTCAAAATTCCCACGGCATCTGATAGCCCCGGAAAAAAAACTGTCGAGCGAAACCTAACTTTATTGACCTCGAGGTCACCGATGATGACGTCATAGGTCAGGTCAAAGTAAAAATTATCAATGTTTGGCTTGTTCACATTTTGGGCTCGCCGTCTTACAAGTCGGATCAGGCTGATTTATGATTTACACCTCGTTAACAGATGCTTTTGATACCCTGACTCCTGAGGGTATCAAACTTGTAGCTACTTTAATTTTCAGGTCAGGGTCAGGTCATCACAAGTCACAGAAATCTTATATCATAAGTTGGTCACGTGACACATGTTTTATGGTCCATTTAGCCCATAGATTGCGAATTTGATAAAGTTTATGTCATTCAAGGTCATTTTGTTGAATTTAGCTTAGGTCAGGCTACTTCCAGGTCAAAAAAGGTCAAATTTTAAAGTTTATTTTTTCAGCAAAAAAAAAATGTCTTTCGGATGCAGTTTGAGCTCCGGAACACGATGGTGCTATTTATATTGGTGTACGATGTCAAATTCGTACTGAAAAACTGATTTGAAAAATTTAAAATTGTGAAACTTTTGCTATAATGCATCTTGGCCATTTTTTGAAGATATCTGGCTAAAGCTTGCTACAGTAAGCATGTGTGCTATCATGTGTATTCGATTTTTTTTTGAAAAGTCAAAAACTTTTTGACAAAGATAAAAATACAACTTTGGAATAGCTTTGGAATTGGAATTGGAATAGCAGTTTGATAGCGCATTCAATTCTAAGTCCTCTCATGCAAAGAAATTGGATCTAGCTTAAAAACTGAGCTCTTGGGAGCGATTGCCGTGGTTCAATGTTTTGCGTCGAAATCGGCCGAACATGACGTCACTCTGACGTCATTTCCGGCCGACCTATGACAGATACGAAGTTCAAACTTTGACACAAGGTGTCAAATTAATGCAGCCGAAGGTACTGAAAGTTTGGCGGCGATACGTCAAGCGGTTTAGAAGTTATTGCAGAAAAACGAGAGAGGGGCTATGAATATGAATAGTGGGGCGCGGGTTAACCCGCGCCCCGTAGGGCTACCGATGGACCCTACCACCGCGCGTAGGGGGGGGGGGGCGTTTCGGTCCCTCCTAAGATCTCGGAAATTTACCGGCCGATTTTCAAAATTCAAACGGCGTTTGATAGCCCCACCGGGGAACTACCTTGTGACCAAATTTCATTGACCTAGGTCAAACCGATGACGTCACAGGTCAGGTCAAAGGTCAGATTTTCACCGTTCACAGGCATTTCAAGCAATGTGTTGTGAAATCGAGTAAATTGGTAAGTTATTGAAAACCATCGATGGTACATTGTTCGTCAAACACATACTTCGCTATCTGAGGTCACTGATACCAGGTCAGGTCACAGAGGTCAGGTCACTGGGGGCCACAATATGAAAGTGTCGTGTGATACATGTTTTATGATCCATTTTACATGACAAATGCTATTATGTGGGTCAGGCAGTCTTTGGGGTCAGTTTAGATTATGTTCCGGTGAAGGTCAGGTCAAGGTCAGGTCAAAGTCAGGTCAAATTAGGTCAAATTTCAAAGTTGATATTTTTGCATTAATTAATTAACCTTCGCCCCAGTGGGGGGGGGGGGGGCATATGTTACCACCGGGTGCGGGTTGTTTCTTTATCGAGACTCGAGTGTGCCGGCTCTAATGACCAGACATTTTGCATCATGCACCGTTGACCGTATTGTTGTCTATAGGCCGTGCACTGTCCAGCACCCGGCACCTATACCGTGCAGTGACGATGCGCCGCCGCGCCGCCAGGATCGCCGACGGGTGCAAGGCGCGCTGCCGACCGCAGTGCTATCAGGAGACTATCACCCTGACGCTGTCCGACCGACTCAACCACAAGAGAAACCACCCGTGGATGGCGCTGAGCGTCGTCCAGAGGCTCTACGTCTCGCGACAGACGCTCGCCTATGACATGCAACAGGTCAGGCCGGCTGGACGGTTTGCGTTTGGCGATTCGGACAGTCTTGGAATCAGGGAAATATCATGGTGCATATGAATATGCATTATGCAAGCATCTACAAATTCTGCAAACAGACAGTGCTTTCCGCGATAACTAATTTTCGGACCTGCGATAACGATAAAACGATAAGAAAGGCTTGCGATAACGATAAACGATAAACGATAAACATTTTCAAAAAATTAACAGCGATAGCGATAAAACGATAAAACGATAACGATAATTGTTCTTTTAACAGCGATAAAAAACGATAAACGATAAAATGATAACGACAAATGTTCTAACAGCCATAACGACACGATAAACGATACAACGATAACGATAATTGTTTTTTTTTTTAACAGCGATAACAAAAGTGACAGGGGCGGCGCTGACCTATTGAAAGTAGGTAGGCACTTGGTAGGTAAGGCAGAAAAGCTGAATACGGAATCGGGAATAGGTAAAAAGGGGGGGGGGGAGACAGCCTTATTGCTCAGTCGGGAATCAGGATGCGTCAAGCAGCGACAGCAGCGTCATCTACAAAAACCATTAATATAAAAAACGACAATGTATTCAAATACACAATTAAAAAACAGAGCTTTCGGTAACAAATACCTTGATTTGCAGCAGACACACAGTGATCAAGGTATTTGTTACCGAAAGCTCTGTTTTTTAATTGTGTATTTGAATACATTGTCGTTTTTTATATATATCTGTCATGGATAACACACAAAAACCATTAACTTCACTAGAGCCGCCACTTACACGTCTGCCGCCAGAGACAAGCTAGTCTCCCAGTAGGAGTCTAGTTTGTCCAATATAATTTTTAACCCTATTAGTGGCAGGGGGGGGGGTTGTTTTTATCCACCCCTCAGGTTTTTCGGGAATATCTCCGAAACCGCTGAAGCTACGATGCTGAAATTTTTTGACTTTTCCTAAAACTAAATTGGGCACATTCCCTGAAAATTTCAAGTTCATAACTTTACCAGGGGCGGCTCCAGAGCACTGGGAATTGGGGGGTCCTATTCGTGAAGCGAGTCATTTGGGCGAAGATCACGATGCTGCACCAGTTTTACGAACAGTGAATGAAAGGTATCATGTGATAACACATACAAAGTTATTGTGCATCCTCTTTTGACACGTTTTTGCTATAATAGGCGGATCCAGGCGTCCAAAAAGGGGGGTTATTTTTTACCTCCCAACATAGGTGCCCTGACACCGCCTATGCATGACCAATACAATTTTAGTCGTTCTCTCATAAGAAAATTGTAACATAACAAGACCATTGCCACCCTTTTTAGAAACAGTACCAACAAAAACCTTATTTACTATACTTTTTGTGTACCCCCAATCTCAATGATCTGTATCCGCCTATGATTTTTGAAAATTCATATTTTTAGGATCCATGTGAATTCCTGGTTCATTCTCTATCGATCGGCAAAACTTGCGTTAAGATTGGTTCAGAAACCTGGCCGTGATAAACAGTCTAAAATGTATCTGCAATTTGCCCGTTTTTACCCCCCTCTACCCCCCTATTGACATTTTTTAATTTTATTTTTTTTAGAAATGTAGATCTCGTTGAGCCACATCGAATGCCGTTTGAATTTTGAAAATCGGCCCGTTAGATCTCGAGATATCAAGGGGGGGTCGTAAACAGCCCCCCCTGCCACTAATATGGGGTAGCCAGGAGCCTGCCACTAATAGGGTTAAGGAACAATAGAATAACACAACAGGCATAACAACACAAGGTACCCTAAACTAATGATAAAAATTAATAACAACGTAAAATGTGTTTTATTTTATGATAAATGGACTTAATAAAAAGTCAAGTTTGAAAGTTAGAAGGTAGCACCTAGTCGATGTGCCGACCATCTAAACTTTTTCTGCCAAAAAGCCAACAAAAAGCTCAATAGCCTCAACAGTCAACATGGCAATAGTCGATAATCTAGTAGGACGAGGTAGGCACAATTAGGCAAAGGTTTTAAGGTTTTGTCAAGTTGTTGTTATAATACGATCTTTGTTTGACGTTTTTTGAAAAATTTAGGCAATTCTCTTTCGTTTCAACCCATTTTGAAAAACGAAAAAACAAAAGCAATCAAACAATCAAAAGCCACAGGCTAGTGAGGGTGTAGACGCAGGGGAGACGACAAATGACGTAGGCACTGCCTACCTTGCCTATATGGGAGGACCGTCCCTGAAAAGTGATAAGAAATGCAGCTTAAATAAGTGTACTTTATGTTTATTTGCAGATCTATACACTTAGCAGATGGCAACAGGTTGCGCACACATACTGTCGCGCGGCATACACTGTCGATCGTCTTCCATTTTTCCATCATCCTGTTTTACATTTTATCGTTTATCGTTCATAATTTTTGTAACTTGCGATAAGTGGATGAGCGATAATTTTGAAAATTTAGCGATAAACGATAACGATAACCGATTTACTTAACAGCGATAATTATCGTTTATCGTTTATCGCTCATCCTATCGCATGCGGAAACCACTGCAAACAGATAATTAAACAATCTCGTCAAGCACGTTCATGCGTATGAAATCCTAGGTCATATGCTTCAAAGCTGTCATCGTTGAAAATCATCCCGACATCGATATCCTCATGTTAGATACGCGCCACTCCGACCCGACCCAGAGAGAGCGCGCCGCTGGCTGAGCCACCGGGCGTGTCGTGTTGCAGATGGTCTCGGACATCGGCGGTAATCTGGGCCTGCTGCTGGGCGTCTCGGCGTTCACGCTGTACGAGTTCGTCGAGAGCTGCGTGCGCCGCTGTTGGCGCCGCCGTCAGCGGCGGGACGCGGGAGCCGACAGGAAGAGCTCGCCCGGCGGCGGGGACGGGGGCGGCTCGTGGGTGTGGGTCTCCGGCGTCACTCACGGCACAGTCGGCGATCAGAATGCCACCCAGACCCAGGCATCGGGGTAATCGCCACTGTCATTCACCGTGTAACGATTGTGATGTAAAGGTTACGCCAGCGACACGATGTGGTCAGTGTTGCCATCGGCTTCTTTGGCAGACGGTGTCTTTTACCTTGTCACGGTTATGAAATGCAATCGGAGCAACTTTGTCCTTAGACCACTATATGTGTTATCCCTCGCCGGCCGAGGGGGGGGGGGGGCGGGTGCCGCCCACCCCATAGGGTTTTTTTCGCGATAGCTCCGAACACGCTGGCGATAGAGAGCTGAAACTTGGCATACCTGACCTTTGATCCAAGCCGCATCTTTTGACACCAACCGCATTTTTGGGTCAGGTCAGGTCACTGACCTATGACGTCATAAGTGAACCTCTGCACGGTCTTCAGATGTCGCAACTTCGCAACGCCCACACTGCCAGAGGAGATGTCACAGGGAAATGAAACTTGCAGGATCTAGTATCCATTATGAGTCTCACAACTTGTACATCTCGGATTTTTCCTAAAGGTCATATGAGGTCAGGTCATTTTCGTGACCTCACCATTATAAGTCAATTGGGAAAAATTCAAACTGCTATTCTGGCGCCGGGAACGATCTCCAACTATCTCAAGCACACAGAATCGTGATTTGATGCACTCCTTGCAAGGTTAGATGCGTCACTTTTGCAATGTTGACCTTCCGTGACGTCATTTATGACGTCATCAAGGTCATATTAGTTTTTCGTCAATAACTCCCGATCAAATTGAGCTAGCGAGTCGAGAAAGCCACCAATGGACTCAGGAAGACCTGCCGAATCGAATGATATGCGACAGGACCTCTTCCGACCAGCTTCGTGACCTGGGGGTGCTGACCTGACCTTGACCTGAGGTCAACACCCCAAGTTGACCTGACCCGAACAAAAAGTATATCATTCGACGCGCCTGAGCGAGGCGAACACGATGCTGCCAAAATCGCGGCTCTGCAGCCGTTTTTTGCGAAGTTATTCACCAAAAACTGAACCGTACCCTGGGGCACTTGACCTGACCTCAGAGGTCACCGGTTGACCTAGGACCTTAACCCGGCACCGCCTGGGCTATTTCCGTACCCACATCAGCCTGGGGGGGGGGTCGGATCCGACCCCCCCCCCCCCCCTGTTATCTCGAGAACCAATGGTCGTATCGAGCCCCGCGAGGCGGCGTTCGAAAGGTCTCTACGAGACCTTCCCAAAGCACTCTTAAGATTTTAAGATTGAGGTCAACTTTCGGGTCAAGGTCAGGTCAAAGGTCAAATTCAGGGGTTTGCATGATTAGGCTTACGGACAGCGGAATCGATAGCTGCTGCTCGAAACTCACCACAAATGACCTCAAAGACCTAGTGAAGGTACCATGTGCGTATAGGGGTCATACTAAGTACGGGTCAAGGTCAGGTCAGGTCACGAAAGGTCACGGTTTTCACTTTCTGCTACATGGGCGTGCGACACATGTTTTATGGCTTATTTTTCACGCCAAATCCGATGGTAATGGTTATATGTGACCCCAAGTCACTGTGCTGGTGATAAGTGTGCATTGAAAGCATAAAAAATCGTTTATACCATACATAACTAAACGAGGGCTAAGAAAAAAAGTCAATTTTTCAACTTTTTATTTTTGACATAAAAATGCACTTTTCTAGACGAGCTTTGTCCCAGAAATCTAGTGGTGCCATTTGTTTTCACATGCGATGTTCAGAAGTGCCTCTAATTCGCGAAAATGCTTATGACGTCACCATGCCCTATGCATGTTGGAGCTATTTTTTACAATTTGGGGGTCAAAAATCAAGATAGAAAGTTGAAATTTGGGACATCTAATGTTCTAATAGAGCTCTATAACATATATTCCGGTTTTTTGGAAATTCTCAAAATTTTGGATTTTATTAGCTGTTTTCCAAAAAATATAGTTTTTTGAATTTTTAGGGGTGAAAAACGCATTTTATGGAAAATCCGAGATAGCCATTTTAAAGAACTCGTTGAGCTGCGTCTTTTCATGTCCTTAATTTGCAATTTGCTTAAAACCTCGATTTTTGGCGATTTTTTAAACATTTACCATTTTTTGACTGAAAACGCCATGTAGTTACATCACTAAAATCGATATATCTCAAAAATTTTTGAAATTTTTTTCTTAAAAATTGCACAGGAGACGTCAAATTGATGGGGGAGAAGGTATGCGAAGTTTCAAGTTGATAGCTCAAGCGGTTCATGAGTTATTCAAGAAAAACGGAGGGGGGGGGGGTCGGATCCGACCCCCCCCCCCCAGGCGGTCGCGGGTTAAAATCGGGTACCAATCTCTGCGTCTTGTAACGGCGCACACGCTCGTTTTTTCCGCGACGCGCTAGCTCCACCAGGGGCGAAACGGCGAGGGGGGGTCGTACCCGCCCCCCCCCCCCTCGGCCGGCGCGTATGTAGAAAACCAATAGGTCCGGCGAGGGTTAAATCTAGTTATATGGTGATTGGTGGTCTATGATCTGTCCTTTTTGAACACCGTGAAGATGCTTTGAGCCAACGCTTTAAGATTTTAAGCACGTTCCCCTATAAACTTGAGTCACTATATCGGACTTTTTGCGTTACTTTCACCTCCGGAAACCTTACATTGCCCTTGGGGTACAGATTATCACTAACGATCTCGCCTTCAATGCGTCAGTATAAAGTAGAGGGCATGTCGACAACGCACCCAGATCGTAGAAACGAAAATTCTGCAATACGCAGAATTCACCTGGACATTACCTGACAATTGACGTCATAACCTGGTGGCCTGACCCGGTAGGAAATAAAACTTTTTAGGCCGAGTCCGGAGGATGACCAATGCAAGCAATGTGTAAGTCAGCCTTGTGAACGTCGTTTGCAAATACCTACGTTTACGAGGCCCAATGCGGAGCCAAAATGTCGCGTTTTCCTCCAAATCCCCGTGTCCAGAAGCGTCCATCAGAGTTCAGGCCACCCCACGGCGCGCGCTGACGACGGATTGAAAGAGACAATCTCGCTCCGGGGTACGTCAGAATCCAAATAAGACGCAATCAGTCTGGTAATCGGTGAAGATTTATTAGATACCGGACCTGACATCCAGCCCGCCCTCTGCACTCGGGCCATACGCCTAGGATTCCGTACACAAATACAACCAAAATCAACGCGTTAAGGATTTTCTCGAGCCACTCACCTACCGAAAGCTACGGACGCTGTCGGACAAACCACGCTCGGGCACAGTTACCAGCAGACGAGCCGACCACAAAAGTCAGGAAGTAACATAAAGGCAGCGGCCGGCCGCCGGTTGCCGCCCTCCCGAAGGCATACAATGACGTCACACGGCCGGCAACCCAATATAAAACCGAGTTACCGCACGCCACCACACGCCTCCTTCACCGGCCGAGCGCGCGCGCCGGCGGCCGAATCAGAAACACACACACACGGGCCTCGCCGCCCGGCCCGCGGCGAGGCGCACCAATTTGCCCGGTCCCCGCTCGGCGGCGGCGACAGGTTCGTTTGTACACAAACGAGACGTGGGCGCCGCGCGCGGCGGCGTCGCGCAGAGTCGGTCCCCGGCGCCGCCACCAGATGGCGGAGTGCTCCGGCGGCAGTTCACAGCAGACCATCACGATCAGCGGCCCGAGCCCGCCGACGAGATCCGCGCCCCAGCCCTGGCGGACACACGGCCGGTCAGTGACTACATCCAGCCGCCAGACCAGCGGGGAACGAGCCGCACCCGAACACTGGACAGTCCGTGAACAAAAAGATATTGATGCGAACCACTGAAACGTGGTGAAGCGACCAATCCGTTCTTTTCAAATGAACTTCCTACACTTCCGATTTTCCTTCAGTGTTCTTACGAATGCGTTAATAATTTCGGTTGCATACTTTCATCGTCACGATCAACTTCAGTTCAGCTGCATCATTCATATAGTCAGGTCTCAGGTCTGGCACATGGCAATACTACTATCTTTTTAGAATCTTAAGAAAACATGACATAAAATCAAATGTTATCGCGTGAAAATCTCCTCCGATGAGTGACGGAAAACAAATGCTACCTTCCACATAGGATCTGTTCCAGTCGCACTTTCTAACACCTCTAAGTCTAAACTCCTCCAATAGCAAGATAGAGGAGGCCGGAGCAGGGCCCTCCTTGGCTTTGTAGGGGCTAGAGCTGCCACTGGAACAGGAGAGCTATCTTGGAGGAGTTTAGAGGTGTTAGGAAGTGCGACTGGAGCAGGCCCATAATAGCGGTAAGTTTCATTCCAAACAAAGGAATTTCCACGCCCCAAGAGCCAGCAGTCGACCTGCTGACTCAGGCGACCGTCCCTCCCCGTGCAGCTTCCCTCTCAACTTACCGGCCGACTATTGGCCAGACGGCGCGCCCTTGCTCTTGAGGTTCTCTTCTCGCGGCTTGGCCCCGCCGAATATGCTGCTCGTCTGGGAGGTGTTGGCCACCGAGTTGGTGGGCGCGCCCACTG
Organism: Amphibalanus amphitrite; assembly: GCF_019059575.1. NCBI lineage: Eukaryota > Metazoa > Arthropoda > Thecostraca > Balanomorpha > Balanidae > Amphibalanus > Amphibalanus amphitrite. Next base: position 40,830 of record NW_024881587.1, read on the forward strand.
TGCGCGGCTTCAGGTTCAGCCTCGGCCTCCGCGCCGCGTCACCTGAGCGGGCACAGGGGGGTCATGTTACATCGGGCCGCAGGCAGGTCGAGGGCAGACAGGGTCGGCGGCGGCCCGTCAGACTGACAGTTCGCACGCAACGTGCTCAGGGGGAAGCGTATTATTCCAATTTCCCAGTGAGACGACTGCTAACGAAATGCGTCAAGTTGAGTATATCGGGTAGTCATATCGCAAATCGAATAGCTGGCGAGTCTTACAGCGCGCCATGCATGATGACGCAATGCGGAGAGTTGCCACCGTGGGGATCGAAGTCGAGTCTAATCAGCATCAGCTGATAAGACAATCGGCGAGCACGGACGTTTTACTGATCAGATGGAGTGATTGAACGCGGTCAACTTTATGAATCAGGCACGATATAAACATGAAGCATGAGACATTAACTTTAGTAAGGACGAAGAGTTTTGACTGAACAATGGTTTTGCAATAAGTCTAAATTCTAATGAAGAATAATTTCGAACATATTTCACCCAAATAATACTAGAATAGAGCGACACAAACATCTGCAGGTGATATTTTCCTTTCCATGTCCCCTGATGACATCTCTTATTCTATGTTTTGCTGGCCTACATATGCAATGGTGCGTCTAATATATGTCGCCGGACGGACCAGCTCACTCACTGGGGTCTGGCTCCCTGAACTCCATGTGAGGCGGTCCGCCACCGCCACCGGCACCGGCACCGCCGCCGCGGCCTCCGTCCCAGGGGCCGTCCCGGCCGCGGTCGTCAAAGTCGCCACGGTGTCCGCCGCCGCCGCGGAACCCTGTCGAGGGGACGGGTCAACTGAGAGGGACACTGAGACGTGGGACATGTCAGACACTGCGGGGATAACGTGGTAAGATAATGGATGTAGTTTACGGTGGCTTGGCCACGAATGGTGAAGGATGACAATGGCAACATGACATGGAAACAACACAACGATCACCTGGTGTCGAGGGCACAACAGAGTGGGTACCTGCCGCCCATTCTCCGATTGGCAAAAGCTGAGAACACAAATACCTAAACCATATTCACACAAAAGCAGCGTCTGTGCACACTGGAACGTCCCCATAATTATTCGCACCAAAACAGCTGCTGGTTTAGGAACATCAGACCTCGGGTGAAAATAAAGCAATGCATCCAATCCATCACACACTGATAGAGAACTTCCATGTGCTGGCCCCGGCGACTTACCGTCGTCCCGGCCACCAAAGCCGCCTCCACGCCGGTCGTCGAATCCACCGCCGCGCCGGTCGTCAAAGCCTCCTCCGCGTCGGTCGTCGAAGCCTCCTCCGCCGCCGCGCGGGAAGCCGCCAGGGCCGCCTGAACGGTGGTTATACGGAGGTTAGGCGAGACACCGACGGGCGGCCGGCTTTGGCAGGGTTATGCATTCTCGAAAGAGTACACCGCATTCAAAATTGAGCACAGCATATCTGAGACAGCCTGCCGATTGCGAAACACAAGTAAATCACGGCGGTGCCTCCCTACTGTCGCCCGCAACAATCGACTGCCTGCCGTCCTCTGCCTTCCCGTCAATATCAGCTGAGCACCCGTACCTCTGGGCCCTCCGCGGCCGCGGCCGCCGGGTCCGCGGCGGTCCTCAGCCACGTCCACGCGCAGCTCGCGGCCCTCCACGTCGGCGCCGTTGGCCATCAGCGCGCGCTCCAGGTCCTGTACCGACTCAAACTCCACGTAGCAGAAGCCCTTGAAGGCGTCCGTCTCGCGGTCCCGCACCATGTGGATGTTTTTGATCTGCCGGCGTGAGGAAGCGAGTTTAGCCTTCACGATATAATTGAGTTTAGGGAGAGACACAAATTAAATGCAGCGGACACAAGACTACAGACTATGCACTACAAATATTCCACACAAGTTCTACAGGAGGCCAGGCGATCTCCACAGCACGTACTGGTATGCCGGCGAAGATTTTCTTCTCTACATCGCCCTGGACGACAAAGTCGGGCAGGTTTCCGACGTAGGCCTTGTAGGGGGGCTCTGTGGGCAGCGGCTTCTGCGCGCGGCCGCCGCGGAAGCCGCCGTAGCCGCCGCCGCCGCCGCCATACCCGCCGCCGCCGCCGCCACCGCCTCCGTACCCGCCCCTGCGGCCAACACACGGTCGTCACTCGTCAGTGGAGGCGTCCGGTCTACACAGGGCGACTGGTGTGGGGTGGTATGCACTGACTGTCTGGTATTTGGTGGCAGCTCACTACAAGCCATCCTTGGCATAATAAATATTGTCCATTATGCATAATGCCTAGAACAAAAACATAACATTTAAAATAGCTGAGCACCTGCTAAAACGAATGAACTGCACTGAACGCTCTGAACTTCACCAATATTCAGAGCACAAATTAGCTTGTACTATACCTTGTCCCAGCCAGAAATAGCAAGAATTCTGAAGCCACATGTTTGGAAGAATTAGGGTAAGACCAAGCACCTTAAATGAATGCCTAATGCCTAGGTACCTAACCTGCATTCTGCTTAACACTCATCACCTAGAAAGGCATGTAGGATGCCTTACTGGAAGATGACACCTGGAGCTAGACAGCTTCCTATTTGATTATAAGTGACACATGCTTAAGGTCTTGATTGAGAGATTAAGGGCAACTACATATCTAGATAAGTCCATTGGGTCAGTGACAATTCCATATGTCAGTCTGTGGGTTACCTATCTAGTATCTACCTGTCTCAGATTGCCCCAAAATGACAAAATTATGTAATCTAATGATCACGAAACAAAATACAACTTTTTTTTACTCTTTGACACTGAACAGCAAGGTATAAGCAAAGCAAAATCAGTATATGTCAAGTTTAGGTCCTAACGACAATTGTGACGCTGTTGATACAAATATGTAACAGCAAAAATTTTAGGTTTTAGGTTAAGTTAGGTTAGGTTGTAGGTTTGTAGGTTTAAGGTTGTAGGTAGGTAGGTTTGTAGGTTTTAGGTTGTTAGCTTGTAGGTTTATAGGTTGTAGGTTGGTAGGTTATAGGTAAGTAGGTAAGGTTAGGTCAGGTTTGATTGTTTTTTCTTTTATTTGCAAGACATATGAGCATCATTTTTGAATTCAGGATGTCAAATAATGTAAAAATATGAAGAAAAAAAATCAATGAAATCTGCTTAGGACTTAATCTTGACATTTACCACAAAATCTAATATACTATTTAAAATTGGATGAGCTCTTTTGGGAGTACACCCTTGCAGTATTTCAAACCACTTTCCTCGGATCCACCAATGCCAGTGGTTAGTCGCATACGCAACATGAGAAGTAGGATCGACTGTGGCACATTATAATGTGTGTGTACAGCGCATTAAAATGTACTCAGCATAAGCATACATAGGTAAATGACAGTCTCATTGCAAAGCTGTCAGTCATATCATACAATTTAACCACTAATACAAATTAATTTAATACAATTTCACTCAATATACCCTGCAATTTAACAACCACGCCGCGTCCCCAGCTGAAGCTTCACGAGGTTAGGCAAAAGTGGCGCACAAAAAACACCACATTCCTACACATCTGACTGGCAAATCCGACAGAGAATGAATGAAATCATAAGCTACGAGGACCATGTAAAACTCGGCGAAAGCTGATTACTAGAAAGAGTGTAATAACAATGATAATGTTACCCGAAATCATTTCCGTATCTCCCCGCCATGTTCTTGCGAAGTAAGGAATTCAAGGATCGGTCATAAGTGTTAGATCTTCTTCACTAACAAAACCTTTAAAACTGACGTCATGAAAAACCTGTGACTTTGCCCAAGACATTACCTTTCGAGGACGAGTGGAGTGTCTCTGATTTCGTAAGATTAGTTTCCAGTGTAAATACATTTTATTTTTAGTTTCCTTGAAATATGAAGTGCAGTGCTGAATCAATTCAAATTAATTTGTAGACGGTAGAAATGATTGATGCTAAGGGAACCCCCAATTACGTAAGATGCGTAGGCATGTCATATTTGCATAAACTGCGCATCCGATTCTTTCCTGGCGCCCTCAACCCACCTCGCCCTCCCTCCATAGCTTGTTTTCCATGGTTTTCCATTGTAATTGTCCTTCACGTGATTGGAATTAGCAACCTGCTATTATCCAGACAAAATTAAGGTAATGGTTAATCAAAAACGTGCAAAAATATTAGGTATTGACCCTGTTCAGCCAATGGGATGTTAACATAAGGAGACTGATGATGTTCTCTGCAATTCTGACTAAGCTGGGTACTTCTTGGTTTGTGCCAGAGGTATTATGGGTATTATGTGCTAAGCAGGTGATATGATGCAAGGCCGTATATGATGGTTCAGGCTAGGCTATTTTTTGTCTGGTTAGGACGTAGGGCAAATTTGATTATGTTTTGTTAAAAAAGAATCATTAGTCCCTTGATGTAATTGTGGCACATGCAGCACAGAGCAACATGTGCCACAGTCTAACATGAGGCCTCTTGCACCAAAATCCTCTTGTGCCAATGCTTGGATTATTTTGCATCGTATACCTAGTTCAAGTTTCAAATGTAACAATTTGTGTGCAAAATTTAGCAAGCACATGTAGGACTATGTATTGGGCTGTTGCAAACAAATTTACCGCCGTTAGATTAGCTTATTCTGAAACCGGTTTTTCGATTTTACCTAGCTAGGTAGTTTGGTGCAAGAGGCCTATGATCATGATTTTCCTCCTGAGTTCATGGACAACAAATCACTGTTTCAACGTCAATTCAGCCACAGTTTGTCTCTCCTGACACTTGAACAGTCTGCTCCATGCGGCCGTGCACGGCTATGTGCCCACGTTAAACTTTGGACTCTAAATTCTGCCATAGAACTGGAATTGCGCGATCGGAGGGTAGGGGGCAGGGTCACATCAACAAGCTTCACTTAGCGGTGGCTCTGTCCTTGTGAATCCTTCCTATCAAAAGGTTCGGACTAAATTTATAAAAGAAAAAAAATGAAGCTTTGATGTCTAAATCAATTGTAATTAGCACTGATAATTTGAATTTGAACTTTGGAATTTTCCTTCAAACACATGTTTCTTCAACTCACCTCTTAAACTCACCTGTTCAACCTTACCTTACCTTTCTTCAAACTTCATTTCAGCTTAGATCCAGAAGGATAAAATAGCAAGATGGGAAATATTCACACTGTTGGACCCAATGAGGCTATGGTGGTGTCAGGTAAGTTTAGTTCAGATGGCTAGTGTCTTTTAACATATAAATAGTTTGTCCTTACATTTATATAGTTTCTAACTGTAAATCATGTATTTCTCATAACATTGTATTTTATCAACAAATTAAAATGTAACCTCATCAGAATATGGCAGATGTGGATGTTAGTTTAATGCTCATTGTCAGAGATAAATGAAAAACCTGTGTGAAAGTGACAGTGCTGTGTGTACTGGCTATTTGGATTACCCAGACTCTCTTTCTCTCCCCTCCATCCTGCCCTCTCTCCCTCTTCTTCTTCTGCTCTTGAACACCACTCAGGGATCTCCAAGGGGTCTGCTGTAGGTCCTCCTCCCTCTTCCATCAATATTCTGTCTTATCTACATCCATCAATAATCCTCTGTGTGTTTCATTGACCTGCAGGTGGCTGTCTCAGTCCCACTGCAAGGAAGACAATCATTGGAGGCTGGGCCTGGGCCTGGTGGTGTGTGACAGATGTGAAGAAACTATCCCTTGAGGTAAGCAGTGGGCATCAATGCTTGCTAAAAGCTTCCCTTATCTAGTCCAAACAATCCTAGTACTACATGAAATGATTAGAGCCCAGCTGGTAGTGTCTAATTTCTGCTGGTAGTGTCCTATTTCTGCTGGTAGTAGTGTCTCAGTTCTGGTGACGATGTATGAGTTTCCTGACTGGAATAGTTTGGGTTAGTGAGAGCAGCTGAAGCTGGCTGAAGTCAAACTAGTGCAGCGGGACGCTGTTTTAATTTGACGACAAAAAAGTGGTCACCTCACGTTTCCACACTCGCCGATAGCACGTCCCCTCCACGCTGGCTGCTGACCGCCGGTCGTCCTGCCCGCCAGGTGATGACGCTGAACCCGGTGTGCGAGCGGGTGGAGACCTCGCAGGGCGTGCCGCTCACCGTCACCGGCGTGGCCCAGTGCAAGTTCATCAAACAGGAGGACCTGCTCAAACAGGCGTTCGAACAGTTCATCAGCAAGTCGGTCAACGATGTCAAGAACACGGTCCTGCAGACGCTCGAGGGCCACCTGAGAGCCATTCTCGGTACGAACTGGCGCACTACGGCCGTGCGTGGGGTTCACAGGAGATGCCGATCACCAGAGCCGCCAAATAAGACAGGAAACATAATTCTCACTCTTCAAATTAAACAGTTTAGATTCATCTTAAATTCTGACATGCTGGTGATTTTGTTCAACGATCTGATGGCTGCTGTTTAAAGTTATCACGTCTGTTTGCTGCAGTTTCGTTTCATCAACGTTAGTACGAAATGAGCTTTTCCCCTCACTCCCGTGTACCAGTCGTTTTTCCATCCTCCCAGCGTCGTGTCTCCGCTGGAGTCGCTGACCTCTCACGCTGTGATGCCCGCAGGTACGCTCTCCGTAGAGGAGGTGTTCAAGGACCGGGACCAGTTCGCCGCCCTGGTGCGCGAGGTAGCCGCCCCGGACGTCGGCCGTATGGGTATCGAGATCCTCAGTTTCACCATCAAGGACGTGTACGACGGCGTGGACTACCTGTCCTCGCTGGGCCGGCCGCAGACGGCCGTCGTCAAACGGGACGCCCAGATTGGCGTGGCCATGGCCGTCCGAGACGCCGGCATCCGGGTCAGTCAGGGTCAGGGGCTGATTGGTCGGGGTCAGGGTCAGTCAGGGTCAGAGGCTGATGGGTCAGGGTCAGCCGGGAGTCAGGGGCTGGCGACGAGCCAAAGTCAGGGTCAGTCGCAGGTCAGGCTGGGCTGCTAACGCAGACTTAGTCAGGGTCAGTCGGGGCTAAGGGACTGGTGACTCGGGGTCAAAGTCGGGGTCGTGAGAGTTAGTCTTATCGAAAAGTGCAATGATGATAGAAATGGGTAGAAAGTGATACAAAGGGATGCGCGGAACTGCGCTCTGGATCATATTCCTTGCAGTCTACCTTTATAGGTACCTCATAGGATTTCAAAAAAAAGCACACCGAAACTCTTGTTCCGCCGTACGCGTTTCATACCCGTTGTTTCAAACACCTCTCGGTGTGGTGACTCCGCCGTTGGTACCCCGTACAGGAGGCGGAGTGCGAGCGGGCCGCCATGGATGTCAAGTACGGCACAGACACCAAGGTGGCCGACAGTACCAAGCTGTTCCGACTGCAGAAGGAGGAGTTCGACCGCGAGGTCAACACGGCGGTAAGCACGCGCACGGCGGCCGTCGCCTGCTGCCGAACCCCGGCCGATACGGGCTGGGAACAGTACGGCGGCCTAGTCTCCTGCCGGTGGGTTGGGCTACATTGTGAGGTGCACTATCGTACCGGCACTAACTCCTGTGGAAGTGGTCTATGTGCTGGTGAACGTATTTGATCAATCGTAAGTTCAACTATGGTAAACACTAAACAGCACATATGCATTACCAGTTTGGTGTTTAGAGTACCACCCCTTTTCGCCTTTCACTGGCCGACTGAGCTGACCGTGGTTGTCCTGTCCGCAGAAAGCGGACGCCGAGCTGGCCTACGAGCTGCAGGCCGCCAAGGAGAAGCAGAAGATCCGGTTTGAGGAGATCGCCATCGACGTCATCGAGCGCAGGAAGCAGATCGAGGTGAGCACGCCGCCAGACCGGCGTGCCGGCTATGTCGCGTAGGGTTTGCTCGCTGCATGTGGCTTGAAAGTTGGGTTTAGCGTGAGTTTAACGTTCAGCGTGTCTGAGGAGCAGGCCTGTGCTGCCACTGCCCTCTCACTGTGCTGTCGCTGTTCTCTTACCTCTCGCTGCAGGTCACTGCCCGCCTCTGGTTGACCTCTCTCCGTCCTTCGCTGGCCGTTAACCTTTGAACCCTGACCTGTCACCGCTGACCTCTCACTCACCCTTTGACCTCTTTTGACCTCTGACCTCTTATCTGACCTCTGCGGCTGGCTGCTCCAGGTGGAGACACAGGAGATCAAGCGGAAGGAGAAGGAGCTCACCGGCACGGTCAAACTGCCCGCCGAGGCCGAGAGCTACAAGGTCGAGGCCATCGCGCAGGGAAAACGGTACGGCCGCTATCTTATGTGCAGTCTTTGTCTTGAATTTTGCTCTTAATGTAACTCCCAAAAAGAACCAAAAATCGTAAGGAATATTAAATAAACGTATCTTCTAATGACCAGAATTAGTAGCCAGAGGCACTGCTTTATCTCTAGACCCAACACCGGCGTGATCGAGAGACTATATTTCTGGTGTGTATTCAGCAGCGTGTACTGACCAGTCGTCCCCGTCCCCAAGTCTGACACTGACCGACCGTCGCCGTCCCCGCCCCCAGACGGTGACCGTCCGTGCCCGTCCCCCAGGTACCAGACGTTGACCGACCGTCCCCGTCCCCCAGGTACCAGACGGTCAAGGTGACGACCGACTGTCCCCGCCCCCAGACGTTGACCGTCCGTCCCCGTCCCCCAGGTACCAGACGTTGACCGTCCGTGCCCGTCCCCCAGGTACCAGACGGTGACCGGCCGTCCCCGTCCCCGCCCCCAGACGTTGACCGTCCGTCCCCGTCCCCCAGGTACCAGACGTTGACCGTCCGTGCCCGTCCCCCAGGTACCAGACGGTGACCGGCCGTCCCCGTCCCCGCCCCCAGACGTTGACCGTCCGTCCCCGTCCCCCAGGTACCAGACGTTGACCGTCCGTGCCCAGGGTATATTGAGTGAAGGGTAGGACGAACTTTGGTAGGAATTTCTAGTATAACTACTAGAAAACCTACTATATGTGTTTAGTAGTTTTTTTTTTAGTTTTTTTTAGTATTTTGTTTAGTAGTAGTTATTCAAAAAAGTTTATGAATTGGCATGAAAGTGATGTCGCTCGGTTCAGAAAGAGCGAAAACAACTATCTACCAAATTTCACCGAAAAATATTCACCGGTTTTCGAGATATTAGACTTTTACTTTTGTTTACTTTTTTTGGGATCTCCGCTGTTTCTAGCGACTTTATTTTAAAAGTGCGGCGTTTGCGGCAGATGTTGCGCGCAAATAGCATATACCATCGCGTGCTACAAAACGTTTTAGTCAAACATTTAAAAATCGTTAGATATTTGCGCTGACGTCACACATTCAGAGGGGTATTCCTAAGCATTAGCCCCTCTGAATCAAAATGCTGCAATTTTGAAATTCAATATTTCCGATTTAAGGCATTTCTCGATGTTGTGAGTGCCGAAACCGGTAATTGTGAGCCAGGGACCCCATTTTGGCTATCTCAACTCAAATCTAATGTTAAGGTGGGAGGGTCCCTTTAAATAACAGGTTTTAGGGGCCGATTAGTGCGCAGATACATTCAAATAGCTATCAATAATTGATTACGCAAACATTCAAGATTCTACATCATTCAATTCTAGCCGAAATCACACGGCGCTCCCAGGATTCGAACTCACGACCCTCGGATCCGTAGCCCGATACGCTACCGACTGCGCTACCGAGGACCGCGCGCCGACGATCGGAGAGGCGGATCGCGGGTGCTGGCGTGCAGAGAAATCTTTACCCTGTACGCCGTAGAAGATCGGCTGGGTTTCGTGAAAAATGATAGAGGCATTGTCTAAAGAAAATTCATCGATCTATCATTTGAGACTAAGAACCATTGATTCCTTCAAAGGTTGACCGAGATATCGCTCGCCGAAAACAGGCCATTTAACATGTAAACCCTATGGGCTGGTAGGAAATGTACGCCGTGGAGCAGCAGTGCTACCAACTAACTTCGGCGGGGGCCGGTCCGTGCCCGTCCCCCAGGTACCAGACGGTGACCGGCCGTCCCCGTCCCCGCCCCCAGACGTTGACCGTCCGTGCCCGTCCCCCAGGTACCAGACGGTCGAGGTGACGACCGACCGTCGCCGTCCCCGCCCCCAGACGGTGACCGTCCGTGCCCGTCCCCCAGGTACCAGACGGTCGAGGTGGCCAAAGCCGAGGCCGAGAGTACCCGTCTGCTGGGAGAGGCCGAGGCCAGCAGCATCGAGGCCATCGGTCGCGCCGAGGCCGAGCGGATGCGGATGAAGGCGGCTGCCTACCAGCAGTACGGTGACGCCGCGCTCACCTCCATGGTGCTGGAGGCCCTGCCGAAGGTCGGTGTGCCGCCGCGGCGGGATGGAGCTCGTGTCTGTCATGTCTGGGTTATTTACGAATTATGTCATGGAAAACGTATGAACGCTTATTGCCGTGAAAAGGAAAAGAAGCGTAACTCGCTTTTGACGATTTTTCAGGAGAGCGATTTTTCTGTTTTACCTTGTATTATCGACGGTTCTTAAACAATCAAAGAAAATTTGGTGTCAAACTGTTCGCGATACTGCACTGAACCTAACAGTGTTAATATTTTTTACGTGGCATATAAGATATTGCTAGAAAATGGTGTAAGGTGTTTTTGCTTTTCACTCGATGCTCAAATTGCAGCGAGGCATGTAGGGAAGAAAAGCGTAACTACATTCACTCCAGTTCGGCAACCGTATGTGCAGCGCGCGGCTCCATAGCGAAATGCAAAAGAAGCGTAACTACGTAGTTACGCTTCTTTTGCTTGCGAGATCTTATGGTATCAGCGAATATGCGGTGTTTCAAATACGCCAGGACGAAAACGTCTTTTGTCCATTACGGATGCCTAGATGCCTTTCGAAATAGCTCACGACTTTTCATGCTAAGACTTCAGGCTTCATGCTTAGCAATCGCGGCCGTCAGGTCGCACCCTTCGGTGCTGGCAGGTCAGACAGGCTGGACGGCCGTGGGGTCGCCTATACCGGTGCTAGCAGGCCGGACGGCCGTGGGGTCGCCCCTGTCGGTGCTGGCAAGTAGGGCAGGTCGAGCGGCCGCCTCCTTCGGTGCTGGCAGGTCGGGCAAGCTGGGCGGCCGTATGGTCAGCTCTGCCGGTGCTGGCGGGTCGGGCGGCCGGGGGGTCGCCTCCGCCGGTGCTGCAAGGCCAAGTGACCGTGGGGTCGCCTCCTTCGGTGCTGGCAGGTCAGGCTTCCTTGGGGTTGCCCCTGTCGGTGCTGGGAGGTCGGGAAGCCTAGCGGCCTTTGGGTCGCCTCTTCTGGTTCTGGCAGGTCGGGCAAGCCGGGCGGTCGTGGGGGTCACCTCTGCCGGTGCTGGCGGGTCGGGTGGCCGTGGGGTCGCTTTGTTTCGTGCTGGCAGGCCGGGCGGCCATGTTTTCGTCCCTGTCAGTTCTGACAGTCCGCGCAATCGCGGGGTTTCATCTGTCTGTGCTGGCAGGCCGAACAGGCCGGACTGCCTTGGGGTAGCCTCTGCCGTTGCTGGCAGGCCGGGCAGGCCGGGCAGCCGTGGGGTCGCCTCTGCCGGTGCTGGCAGGTCGGGCAATTCGGGCGGCCGTGGGGTCGCCTCCGCCGGTGCTACAAGGCCAAGTGGCCGTGGGGTCGCCTCCTTGGGTGCTGGCAGGTCAGGCTTCCTTGGGGTTGCCCCTGTCGGTGCTGGGAGGTCGGGCAGGCCGGGCGGCCACGTTGTCGGCTGTCGCCCATGTTGGTGCTGGCATTTCGGGAAGCATGGCGGCCTTTGGGTCGCCTCTTCTGGTGCTGGCAGGTCGTGCGGCCGTGGGGTCACCTCTGCCGATGCTGGCGGGTCAGGCGGCCGTGAGGTCGTCTTTGCCGGTGCTGGCAGGCCGGGAGGGCGTGGGCTCAACTCTGCCGGTGCTGGCAGGTCGGGCGGCCGTGGGGTCACCTCATTTCGTGCTGGCAGGCCGGGTGGCCACGTTTTCCCCTCTGTCAGTTCTGACAGTCCGAGCGGCCGCGGGGTTTCATCTGTCTGTGCTGGCAGGCCGGGCGGCCGTGGTGCCGTTGGGTCGCCTATGCCGGTGCTGGCAGGTCGGGCGGCCTTGGGGTCGCCCCTGTTGGTGCTGGGAGTTCGGGCAAGCCGGGCGACCGTATGGTCAGCTCTGCCGGTGCTGGCGGGTCGGGCGGCCGTCGGGTCGCCTCCACCGGTTCTGGCAGGCCGGGCATGCCGGGCGGCCACGTTGTCGCCTCTGCCGGTGCTGGCAGGCCTGGCGGCCTTGGGGTAGCCTCTGCCGTTGCTGGCAGGCCGGGCAGCCGTGGGGTCGCCTCTGCCGGTGCTGCCAGGTCGGGCAAGCCGGGCGGCCGTGGGGTCACCTCTGCCGGTGCTGCAAGGCTAAGCGGCCGTGGGGTCGCTTTGTTTCGTGCTGGCAGGCCGGGCGGCCACGTTTGCGTCCCTGTCAGTTCTGACAGTCCGCGCAGTCGCGGGGTTTCATCTGTCTGTGCTGGCAGGCCGAACAGGTCGGACGGCCTTGGGGTAGCCTCTGCTGTTGCTGGCAGGCCGGGCAGGCCGGGCAGCCGTGGGGTCGCCTCTGCCGGTGCTGGCAGGTCGGGCAGGCCGGGCGGCCACGTTGTCGCCTCTGCCGGTGCTGACAGGCCGGGCAGCCGTGGGGTCGCCTCTGCCGGTGCTGGCAGGTCGGGCAGGCCGGGCGGCCACATTGTCGCCTCTGCCGGTGCTGGCAGGCCTGGCGGTCTTGGGGTAGCCTCTGCCGTTGCTGGCAGGCCGGGCAGCCGTTGGGTCGCCTCTGCCGGTGCTGGCAGGTCGGGTAAGCCGGGCGGCCGTGGGGTCACCTCTGTCGGTGCTGGCGGGTCGGGCAAGCCGGGCGGCCGTGGAGTCACCTCTGCCGGTGCTGCAAGGCCAAGCGGCCGTGGGGTCGCCTCCTTCGGTGCTGGCAGGTCAGGCTTCCTTGGGGTCACCCCCGTCAGTTCTGGCAGTCCTGGTGGCCGCGGGATTTCATCTGTCGGTGCTGGCAGGCCGGACAGGTCGTGCGGCCGTGGGGTCGCCTCCTTCGACGCTGGCAGGTCAGGCTCCCTTGGGGTTGCCCCTGTCGGTGCTGGGAGGTCGGGCAGGCCGGGCGGCCGTGGGGTCACCTCTGCCGATGCTGGCGGGTCAGGCGGCCGTGGGGTCGTCTTTGCCGGTGCTGGCAGGCCGGGTGGGCGTGGGGCCGTTGGGTCGCCTATGCCGGTGCTGGCAGGTCGGGCGGCCTTGGGGTCGCCCCTGTCGGTGCTGGCAGGTCAGGAGGCCTTGGGGTCTCGCCCCTGTCTGTGCTGGCAGGTCAGGCCTTGGGGTCTCGCCCCTGTCGGGGCTGGCAGACCGGGCAAGCCGGTCGGCCATATGGTCAGCTCTGCCGGTGCTGGCTGGCCGGGCGGCCATGTGGGGTTGGGTCGCCTCTCTTAATGCTGGGATGTCGAAATGGAAGTGGGAAGATCCCGCCCCTGATCGTCCTATTTCACCAGAACTCGCTCGACTCTACTCCTGATTTCACATTTTCCTTTAGCTGCACGTGGACTTTTGTTCAGTTTTTTTTTTTTATCGCTTCAGTTCTAAACCTCTTCAGAGACCAAGTCTGCTCCTAAACCGCAATTTGCACACGCTTCTGATAATGTTCACAGCGAGCATGCACCACAATAAATAAAGTTAACTATTGGATATCGCTCGTGTTGCCTTGGTCTAGGGTATGGCATGGCACCCCATACCTATACCTACTATTTCAAGTTGGTGGTTTTGAACTTTGGTTGCTTTTATCTTGCAGTTTTCCTCCATTCAAACGCCAGGATACCTATTAGATGATACTGGTGAAACATAGAAAGGCGGCAAACGCAAGCAAGAAGGGCTTAATATATTTTTAATGCAAATTTTCCTGGCAAAATTAAACTTCTACCAAGTGTTATGCACTCACCTGAAAGGCAAAAAAGCGCAAGTGCGTAAAAGTCAGCGCGGTGATAAGCAAGAAAAGCGCAACTACTTAGTTGCGCTTTTCTTGCCTATCACATCGTCCTGACCGCTGCAGATACGCTTTTTTAATAGCTGCGTTTGTAGTTACGCTTTTTTTGCTTGCGGTCAGGGAGGATGAAAAACATTTACGCTTTTCTCGAAAAATAAAATTTGATATAACTCGAAAAATTATACGAATTTCGAAAAACGGTTTTGCAGAAAGATGGAGATTGCTATTCTCTATCTAATGGTATCAAAATCTCAAAATCGAAAAAAATGCGAGTTACGCTTTTCTTGGTTGTCACGGCAGTTAAGTTATTATGGTGACTGAGATGCACTGGCATTGCTTGATGACTGGCATTCATTGCTTATCTGACATGTGTAATGTGTATACTGTATATCCTCAGGGTCGCTGTGTACTAGTTTGTGCGCACATGTTCTTTGCCTCGTTTTGTCCGTGTGTGTCCGTTGTATCAGACCGTTAGTCTGACACCCGCTCACGCCTGGTCCTCAGGTGGCCGCGGAGATTGCCGCCCCGCTGGCCAAGGTGGAAGAGATCGTGCTGCTCGGCGGCCAGGACAAGATCACCTCTGAGATCACCCGACTGGTGGGCCAGGTGCCGCCAGCCATCAGTGCCCTCACCGGCGTCGACTTGTCAAAGGTCAGTGGCGGCAGGGGGCTGCCTACGCCGGCTCACTGAGCAGCTGTATGCGCAGATATGGGTCGGGAGGCTGACGATCTGTTTGCTGAGCGCGGCGCCTGGTGGCTGACGCGCTCGCGGGCTCTCCTGCCCACCGCTACCCACCTTTCGTGTTATTTTCCCGTGCTGTGATTGTGTGAGAGCAAGCAAGTGTTGAGTGATTGAATTTAACAGCTGCATCGCTACTGTGTTATCTCATATCGGATATCCGTATTCGGAGTGGTTAGTGCGACTCTGATCGTCGCCTACTCCGTCTCGTTGACTCAGCTTTACCACCCAACTGGTACAGCACTGCCGACCGATCGCTGCCTACGACATTGCTGTCGACTTTATACTGACTCAACTAGATCAACATGCTCTTCTACCATCGTGAGATTTTGAGATGCCTCTTTCTCATCTACATCGCATCCTTTTTCGTGACTGCCGCCCGGCCGGCCCCATGCCCGTGGCGTTCCGCTGGTACCGGCCCGTGTTCCGTGCGGCCGCTCCCAGGGTCCGGTGACCTTGACCCGGGACTGGGCGCCACCACTGGGTCACCTGATCAGCTGATCGCGCCCCGCCCCCTCCGCAGAGCTCGCCGTGGCAGGAGGTCACGCCGCCGCGGTCGGAGGGGAGGGGCGAGGTGGAGGCGCCCTGGCGCCGCACTTCGGTCTGGTGAGCTTCTGATCGGTGAAATAAACGTCCAGTCGCTCAAGCCTCACCTGCCTGACCTCCGACTGGTTATCCACCAATATGATGTTCTGGCTCTTTGCGAGACTTGGCTGTCTGCCAATGTTCCCCAGAGACTACTCAGCATCGATGGCTATCAACTTGTTCGGCGTGACAGACCTGTGACCAGTCGACTCCCACGCGGCAGAGGTGGGGTCGCAGTGCTAGCGCGGCGTTGTCTACGTGTCCAGGTAATTGATGTGCCCCACTCTGGTGGAGCCTCAAACCTGGAAACCATCTGGACTATCATCAGTAGTCCCACGCACCGCCTCGTTACGCTATGCTCATTTTATCGTCACCCCACCCAGACAGTCGCCCAGATCACCGCAGACATCGACGACTTGGAGCACCAGATCCAGTACGTCTTGGCCGCTCATCCCGGGACAATTGTGATAGCTGGTGACCACAATCTGAACCAGTTAAAGCGTTCTTGCCCACAATCTCGACGTTTCTCATCGCTGTTGACAGCATATGAACTGCGACAGTGCAATTCAACAGTTCCAACCTATCGCCCTGCCAATTCTGTTATAGACTCGATCGCTGTAAGGCCTGTGAACCAACTACGTCGTAGTGGAGTGACTCACTGCTTTTTCAGTCCACATAATTTCTCTAGAGTTATAATTCGTGTTATCAAGCGTAAGAATGAACCGGTAGTTATTTCATCTCGTTGTCTCGGCAAACTGAATTTTGAGTACTTTAACAGCGCCCTGTTTGAGTTTGATTGGCTGCCCGTCTTTTTAGCACCGTCTGTCACTGATAAGTGGTATCGATTCGTCACGACATTCACATCGTTTCTCGACCATGCTGCGCCGGTGCGTCGTGTGCGATTGCGTAATCCTGGTGCCCCTCGCGTGTCTGACGTGACACAGGCGCTGATGAATCAGCGCAGGTTGGCGCTGAGATCGGGTGATCGTGAGTGGTACAAGCGGCTCAATCGTGAGACTAGAGCATCTATTCGCCGTGATAGTCGGGATGACATCCATCGCCGCATCGTAGAGGCCGGCCGGGGCAGCATGTGACGCTGTCTCAAGTCAGTGATAGGTGCAGGGAAGAGTACAACGTCCGCTGTGCCCACGGTAGACTGTGATGTACTGAACAGTCACTTTGTCAACGTTGGACCTGCTACTGCCGCAACTGTGTCTCCGCCCAGTCGTTCAGTGCCAGTGCTTTTGCCACGAGTGCTCACCTGTTCATTTAATGTCAGCCCTGTCACGATCGATTCTCTCATGTGTACTTTGGCGAGTCTAAACCCGTCTAGGTCCAGTGGCACCAGGGATGCGGAGCCGTGGAAATTTCAGACGGCTCCGGCTCCGGCTCCGGCTCCGGAGAAAAAAATCGGCTCCGGCTCCGGCTCCGGCTCCGGGTGAAATGTTATGGCGGCTCCGGCTCCGACTCCGGCTCCGAGTAAAATGGTCCGGCTCCGGCGGCTCCGGCTCCGGCGGCTCCGGCTCCGACTCAGTACAACTTAACAACTAAGGCTATTTTTCTCAACAGCACATGCAATCAGCGAACAAGGGTATATAAGCACGTGGCGAAATGTTATGACTATACGGCCGCGTTACTCTTTGCCATGACCGGCACACCGCGTCCCCGCGCAAACGCACCTCGGAGAGAACTGGCAGAACAAAGGACTAGAAAGCATTGGAAAGGACATTGGAAACGCAGTCGCCGCGAATCGGAGTTCACTGAACCATCGTAAGCTGACACCCGTCTCGGCTGCATTGGGGGGTGGGGGTGTGGGGGGGGGGTAGGGTGGGGTGGGAAGAGACGGTGTTGGGAGTCGCAGTCCACTGCACTGGCTTCAAAACAATGGCCGTCACCTGATGACCGGTCCTCATGTTCTGGGGATGCAATAGACGTGGGGGGGGGGGGGGAGGAGCAGACAGGAAGTTGATTGCGTACTGTGGGATGCTGGGGATATTCGGCTTTTTTCATTCACTTGATGGCCCATGACGTACTATTGGTCTCAAGATAAGGGCCCAGGCGACCTGTAGTTTTGATGCGGTGAATACCCTTACCCTCGCCATAACTCGGGCCGAGTGCACCCCTCCTACCAGCCAGCGCCACCCCCACTCGAGTTGTGGCGAGGGTGAGGGTATTCACCGCATCAAAACTACAGGTCGCCTGGGCCTTTATCTTGAGACCAATAGTACCATATGTTTTACTGCCTTATACTGTCAAACCGAACTAGGTCAATTATTTATTTTCCTCTTCAAAAAATAAAAAGGAGCCGGAGTCGCCCCCTTTTTTGGCGGCTCCGGCTCCGGCTCCGGCTCCGGGCTATATTGTTTCACGGCTCCGGCTCCGGCTCCGGCTCCGGGCAAAATATGCCGGCTCCGGCGGCTCCGGCTCCGACTCCGGCTCCGGCTCCGCATCCCTGAGTGGCACAGATGGTATCAGTGTCTATCTGTATCAGAAGTGTTTTTATGGCATTGGACACATTCTCCTCCACCTAGTTAACTCTAGTCTGGTCTCTGGCTGCGTACAACAACCATGGAAACATGGACTGGTCACGCCACTACCTAAAACAGCGGACTTGTCTGATGTAACCAAATTTAGGCCAATCACCGTGGTACCTGGCATCTCAAAGATAGTGGAACGTATTGTGCACCAGCAGTTGAGTGAATATTTTGAAAATCACGAGCTATGGTCTTCAACCCAGCATGGCTACCGGAGACTGCATTCCACCGAAACTGCTCTTGCGGTTTTATCGGATTTTATATTATCTGCCATGGACAACTCTGAAGTTGTACTTGTCGTATTGTGTGATTTGTCAAAAGGGTTTGACGTTGTCAACCATGAACTTCTGTTATCCAAACTCAGACTTTACAATGTGGACACTGCTTGGTTCGAGTCTTACCTTGCTAACCACACCCAGCAAGTGCAATACCGCACTACGAATGGACAGCTGGTTCGATCGAAGTCACTACCAATTCCGATGGGCGTTTTTCAGGGTACAGCGCTCGGACCGATCATGTTTTCCATTTTTTGCAACGATTTGTCTTTGCACGCTCCTGGTGCAACAATACTGCAGTATGCTGACGACGTACAGATAGCTGTAAAAGGTAGAAAGGATCAGCTGGATGAGATGATCTCAACTATGGAGAAACAAATTGCAGCACTGGCCGATTGGTTTGGCTCAAACGGCATGAAAATTAACCAGGCAAAAACTCAACTCATGGTACATGGTACCAAGGGTATGTTGAAAAACATTCAGCCGATCCAAATTAGATTTGGCACGTCGATCATTTCTGAAAGTGACAGTGTCAGAAACCTAGGTCTCACCATGGATCGGTATCTCACATTTGAGGACCACATTACTCAGCTGGTAGCGAAGTGCACTGGGCTTTTAATCTCGCTATCACATTCCAAACATGTCTTACCGTCCTGGACTGTCGCTTATGTTGTAAACGCGCTCGTAGTCAGCTCCATCCGGTACTGTGTCACCATCTATGGGTCTTGTAGCAAAACTCAGCTGAACCGCATCCAGAAGCTCCTTAACTTTTGTGCTAGAGTTATTAGTGGCCGGCGTAAATTCCAACATATCTCCGATGTACTACAACAGCTCAAGTGGCTGCCTGCGGTGCAGCTTGTGAGGTATCACAGACTGTGTTTGGTAAAAACTGCCCTAGAGACTGGCCTGCCGTCCGACATAGCAGCAATGTTTTCGCATGTCAATACTCAGTACCAGACCCGCCAGACTGGCCTTCTTCAAAACCACAGAGTCAGGACATGCTCTGGTGCACGGATGTTAGCACACTGTAGCAGCGCATTCAACCAGCTGCCTCCTGATTTACGGTGTCTTAGCGGAAACGCCTTCAAGCGTAACCTCAAGAAGCTACTGCTCATTGAGGCTTGGCCAGATGATTGAAAGGTGAAGGTATGCGGTGTTTTATATATGTATGAGTGTTGGTTGACTGTCTTGGCGAGTGATTTTACATCTCATTCATTTTATTTTTATCTCATGTGTCTTATGCATTGTAATTGACTCGGGTGCGTAAAAACCATCTTATACCTAGTGGATGTGCCTTCAAATATATTACGATTACGATTACGATTACGATTACGATTATCTAATCTTTGCTTGTTTTAACTCTATGTCCATTTGTACTGTTTGGTATTTGCCGCGTTGATGCATTATTTGTAGCCGTTCGTTTTACTGGCTGGATTCGGTATAACGTCTGTAGTCCTATGTTGAATGTTCAGTATGTGGTGGTGCAGTTGACCTGACGGGATATGGTTTGTCCCCTTTGCGACAGGTTCTGGAGAAGGTGCCGGGCGCACAGGGGAGCGCCTAGAGCGGCCCTGTGTCGAGCCCCCGCGCGGAGCCGCCTGGTGCCTTTTGCTGCCGTCGCCACTGCTGCTGCTACTGCTGCTGCCGCCGCTGCTATCGCATGCTCCCAGCCGGTCAGCACTGGGAGGGTCGGTCGGGCCCACCGCTGCTCTATCGGGATCCACTGTCACTCTATCAAGGCCCTATATCGCCCTTACCAGGGCCCACTGCCGCTCCCAGCCGGTTTCTCCGCCGCTTTAACCTGCCTGCACTGGTCTCTAATCACCCGCCACCGGTCACCGGTCACCACTCGGAACCCGCCCGCTCCTCGCCAGTCCAGTTTTTCCCTATACCGCGGCGCTGCCTCTGTCTGCCCGCGGGCCCCGGTCGCCGGGCTGCTCGCCGCCTCCCTCGTGCTGAACTTACTCTGCACCCGTGCTGGTCCTCCACTGCCGTGCCGCCCCTACCAGCCGGTCAACTTTGTGATCAGACTTTAGGAAATCATGTGGCCTGGATCGAGTGGATTGCTTGTATTTTCACTGCCTCATTATTAGGGTAGGCTTGCGTAGCGGTAGAAGCCGTTCAGGCCACATCGGCATTAGCTGCTTTAGAGGTCTCATTGGTCTGAAACCTTGCCAACTAAAGATAGTCGCCTAGAGGTTATTCGGTAGAGACCACGTACCTTATTCTAAATGCTGCAGCTGGCTGCTAGCTTCAATGACATATTTTTATTCATCATGTTTCGAGACCCCATTTGATTTAATATATTCGTAGGGCTGCCGTTTGGAAAGGGTCAACGATGTACAATGACCGATGAAAAAATAGCGTGTTTTTTCATAACAATGAAGAAGGTAGCAGTTCGCCACCCTAGCTTCATCTCGATGAATTACGAAGGCGTTTAAACATTCGCTCTGCACTTCTGCAGTCTGAATTATATTCAATGGAACATTTTTTTTGAACATTTGTTTTCATGAACATTTTTTTGCTCCCGTTTTCTGATCCCGGCGCGAAATTCCTTGGCTCTCAATATTTCTAAGATTTTCAGAGTTATGTAGAAGTGAAATGGTCAGCTAGAATGTCATTTATATGCAGTGTAATAGGACGTGTTCAGGTATTATAATATGACATATCAGGAAGGAAGGAAATTCATATTTTATTGACAAACATATAAATCTCATGCATTTTTTCCAAACAGTACGTGTCAGCTATTCTCATAAATATACAACAAAGAAACCAGAAAATTGGTAGGTGACTAACATTTAAATCATGCAGCCTAATTATTTTTAACTAAGTCAAACCATATAATAACGATTTTTCGTTTATTTAGAACCGATTTAGGCGTAAAACCCTGTTGCCTAAATACCGTTCAGTGGAGGGAGCTGCGATGCTTATACCCGTAGATCGCTAAACGCATTACTCCTGGATGTGCCGTTGTGCTTGCAACAGAATACTCAATTTTTTGTCTTCCTACCTTACCGCCTAAGATGTCCTAGATTCATTAGCTGACCGCTACTGAAATTTTGTGTAGTGCAATATATTCGACATTCATCATGAAATTGATTTCAAAATTGAACAGTTACGCAGAAGCATCAATACCAATACGTAAATACAACACAAGGGATCCATCCACTTTAAACTCATCTGCAATGGTTGTGTTCTTACACCGCCACCTGTCCATCCATCTATGGCCACACCGCACCCGTAATGTCTCCGTCTCCGTGTGCCGCTGGGGCCGCGGTAACCCGTGTGCCAGACGCGTGTAGACTGGGCCGCGGTAACCCGTGTGCCAGACGCGTGTGCCGTTGGGGCCTGCGTTCCGTTCACTGAGTGTGAGATGAGTTTGAGCTGAGAATGAGTCGAGCGCCGGCAACGCTATAAAGTCCTATACCCGCCCCACATCCCTGTCCTATGACTGGGTACAGTTGACAATCCTGTCCCATGTCTAGTTAGGTACAGTTCACTTTCCCATTCAATGCCCGGCGGTCCGTCCATGTGACTCTACCGTCCTTACCATGTGGACACATGCATTGGTCATAAAAATAGACATTGGGAAACGGCCATAGACGCAGGCTTGTTTTATGTTTTGTTCTGTAAAGGTGTGTTGTGCTGCCTGAATTTTGATCTTGTATCGAGACCGTGAGTAGGTAGACTAAGTTGTGAACTTGGATCGTGCTTTGTTCCGCCTTATGTCGCAGACAAACGGCTGCATTGAGATAGGCAGTGGAGCAGTGCTCAATGCCGGATGGCCTGCTCTGTACATGCACTTATATTGTACATGCGTGTTTCGCTGCTTAATTGGGTGTTCCGCATCGCTTGCACATTTGATGTTTTATGCCACGTGAGTACTAGTTTTAAGTCGTGATCTGATGTAATCGAGCAACACGATACTTTTGTGAGCTACATGCGAATTAAATCAGGGCAACAATACAAAATATGCATTTTCTATACCAGCAAGCCCGTTCGATTTCCGTTCGATAGGTCCAGAACAGGAACTGGTGCTCATATATGCTGGGAACAGAGTCCGCTCTTTTTGTGCATTTTTTATTGATCGGGCACAGATACAATGTAATTTGTTTAGAGAACGTGTGGATTCCGCAATGGGCGATGAGCTGCCCTTACCATCTCTGTTCTTTTATCCAACATGCGCTGAAGAGCCGCTCGGGTGGAGTATGTTTCGTTGTTTTTGTTTTCCTCCATATCCATGCATTGGCCAGATCAAGTAGGTACATTTGTAATCTTAGTTAGATATGTACATACATAATAGAGGGTGTACTGTGTCAACTTGCATGTTGTATTTTTCCGTTTGATATGTACGGACAGTTTAACACCTTTCACAGTTTGGTGCCGTTTTGGACATAGAAGTCGCCCACAATATGATTAAGTTGGTACTTACGACTACATACCTTTTACGCCATATGCAATACAATATGGACCCGAGCTGCGCTATACGAGCGGCCTGCGTCCTGTTGTGTCGGTCTGAGTGTCACCTCATCGCAGTGTGTTTGTAGCACCTTGTTGTGCGTACCGTGCGAGTCCGCCGGAGAAGCCAGTCGGACTGAATGCCAAACAGCGGTTTGCGAGTACAACGCGATACGAGTGAGCCCTGAGAGCGCCGCTGGTGGCTCAATGGCTACACACTACACAGGCTCAGTGCATGGTAGCTTCGTACGATCCTGTAAACACGCGCCGGGAGCGAGCCTTCGTGACGAACTGCGTGCCACCAAGGCCGGGCTCAGATTTGCTGTGGTCCAATACACGGCCACTCATGCCGGAGGCGCTCACTCGTTCTGTTCCATCTCAGTTGTGGCCACCGGTTTTCGGGCCGGCAGTCCGTCAGTCTTACCCGCTCGGCCGGTCTCTAACATGCCATTGTATTCGATAACTCGTTGTCGATGTGTTTGCATGTAACAGCACGTGTGGCTCCTGCGTGCGCTGTATGCATGCACTCTGTTCGGTGCAGACGGAGGTACAATACATACATACAATACAGCGATGCAAGGCACGGTATTTCTCAGTCGGGTGGTCGGTGTATTGGGGTTTATGTACAGACAGTCGGCATTGGAGCCCAACTGGCACCAGCCGCCTCTGGGACGGACAGTGGTCGGCGGACGGGGAACGGGCAGACCATCACTCTGTTCACTGCTCACTGCACGGTATAGTTACATGATTATTTAGGGGTGCATTTTTACCTATTTATACATTACATAGTGCGCTCATCGCAAGCGTCGGTGCGCAATATGCATGTCTGTATGCTTTATAAAGAACTCGCATAACTTACTTACAAAGCATTTATACTCACAGGCGTTCACGCATCCATCATTATGCACACGCATGCAAAGTTCTCCCGCGAATACTCGTACACGGAAACACACGTGCGTCGCGCACACAACGCACCTCTCATTTCGCTCACGATATGATACCTACAGGGTGTCCCAAAAGTTCGTTCTCACATTATGTTTGCATGCGAAACAGAGTACATTGCGTTTTGATATGTTTATGGCCCCTCAATGTGCTCCCCATTTCATAGGCAAACACATGAATACATGCAGCGGCATGCCAACCGGCATGTTTGGCTGCATAGCAGGCTTTAAGTTAACCCAGACTGACTTGACATGCGCCGTGAGCTCCTCGAGGCTGGAACAGCGCTACGCTTCGACGAGCCTCAATTTCAGCATAAGCAACCATTTTTTATGAAATTTTGATCCGATTAAGTGCCTGGCATGTGATCTTGCCACAAACGCCTGTCACAGTCTCCTTGCACCGCTTTTAAGCTTTGCTTGACCTGTGCACTGATGCACTGTCTTGCCTGAAGATGGGCCTACAACCTCCCGGATGCCATTTTCTCCTCTATAAATGTGTTCATACTCGCGGTTCGAGTTCAGCTTGAGGGCTGAAAATCTTCCTAGATGTTCTTGGAAAAGCATTCTGCTTCCCAAAACTGTTTCTGGGTTGCCACTTGCAGCTTGGTCAACTCCAGAAAGCCTATAATCCCACAACACAGTGACCCTGGCCTTTTGCATAGGAGCATAACGGGACGAAACGGAGGCCTCCTTCTTCGCCCTTATGGGGTTGTTTTCGGGTTTGGACGGGTGTTTCATCTAGAACGTGGACTAGTTAGTCCAGATGACCTGGTTGATGTCATCAGCCCTCTAGTTTTGTTTAGCCTAAGGCATAACGAAACTCATGTTTGGCCATTTTAAGACGTTTTTGACTGTTTTGTGCGCTCCGGTAAGCAAAGCTTAAGTCACCTTGAGTTATGTACCCCGAAAGAACACTCTTAAACAGCTGGTAATCCATCCTGAAAAGTCTGCTTACCAACTTTCTAACCCGTTGACCTTTTTGATGGCCACTTTGGCGCCACACAGTTTTGGCCACTTGGCTCACTCCTGAGGGCTGACTGGAAAGAGGATAAACTTGCAGTGATTGACTCCCGACAAATCATCGGCGTCACTTGCTGACTGTGCGTCCAGTTAGCGATGGACATTGGCTGCAGACTGGTAGGCCTCAATCACCCTCAATCGTCGCGAATGGTCACGTGCTGACTAAATACTGAGACGTACCCGTATCAGAGACCTCTATGTTGCGGCGTTAGCCGTCTCTGTAGGAAGCGGGCTCTCTAGCAAAAACTATTTTGTCTACAGAAATTAGCTACTGTGGAGCATATTTCTACTAGCCATGGCAACCACGTAAGCTCAATTACGAACCAATTTCAGCGTGCCTTTAAGCAAGAGAGCCTAAAAACGTAAAATTTAGGTGAGAACGAACTTTTGGGACACCCTGTATTCGTCGTCAAAGGCACATGCAGCTCTCTGCCTTCGTAAATTTTCGCGGCGCTCATCTTTGGTAAATGCACAATGCACATTGCACACGCCACAGTACAAAAAGCTGAATTCGTTACTACATATGTTATAAACGGCCGTTCATTGACCGTCCTATCCGTGAGTTCCCAGAAAGATGGGGTGCTCCTCACCAGCGTATGAACCAACACTCGAGCAGCCATGCCGTACCTTTCTGATAGCTGCGGATCGCTACATTTTCAGCATCCCTACATGCATTCCACCATTTGTTAGATCACGGCATAATGGCCTACTTCATCCACATCCCGTGGGTTACATCACGAATGTATTGTACACTACTCATTGAATTTGTCATTCGCCTGGCCTTTCTGTCGAACTCCGCGATGAGCATCCGCCGGCGTCTCATGCTCCTGTACTCAGGGGCTGGCGATTACAGTCGGGAAAACTGCTCGACAGGCATCGCCTTTGTTCTTACATCCTCGACACCCTGAGAAGCCCGCTGGTCGTCCTCAGCATCCAGTGCTGCTCAGTAGTCATCGTACTCGTCCTCGTCGTCCTTGATGATGCCGAGCTTCTTTGCGACGCTCTTGACGGAACTGATGACCTCCTCCTGGACCAGGTTGAAGCTCATCATCAGCAGCGCGATGCCGAAGAGCAGGTAGAGAGACGTGATGGCGATGGCCTCTCCCTCGCGGCCGCTGCGCTTCTGGTCGGGCACGAAGTCGCCGAAGCCGATGGTGGTGAGCGTGATGAAGCAGAAGTAGGCCGAGTCGAGGAAGGTCCAGCCGGCCTCCTGTTCCCGCTCCTTGAACAGGTAGGCGCCGCCGACGATGTAGGAGACGACGAGCAGCACGCAGAGCCAGATGGGCACCGACTTGGTCTCGGAGGTGTCCTCGTCGTCCGAGTCCTCGTAGCCGTCCGAGTCGTCCTCCTCGTCGAACGTCTGGTGCAGCTTGCTGACGCGCTCGGGCGCCGGCCGGCCGGCCGGCACGCCGCGCACCGAGCGCGCGCCGCTGCTCAGCGAGCGGCCGTACGCGGAGTCGGTGCGCGCCGGCGACAGTTTGACAGAGCCGCCGCTGCCCACGCTCGGCTCGTCCCGCAGCGCGTCCGCCTCGCTCAGCGCGTACCGGTTCTGGAAGAAGGGCGTGCGCTGCAGCGCGGCAGGGTCCGGCTCGGCGCGCGTGGCCGGCAACTCGTCGGACGATTTGGAGCGCTCCGAGGGCGCCGAGCGTTTGCCGTCGGCCGGCAGCCGGTGGTTGTGGATGGCCGCGCGGCCGTAAGCGTCTGGTGATGCCGGCTCCACGTCGTCGGGGAGTCTGGAACGGCATGTAGAATATCCAAGACAGTTAGGATAAATGATAACAATAACACGTCAAATGTATATTTAAACACACAAAGCTTTCGGTATGAAAATACCTTGATCACTGTGTTAACAGAAATGAGGACAGAAATGAGGACTCTGTCCTCATTTCTGTTAACACAGTGATCAGAGTCCTCATTTCTGTCCTCATTTTTGTTAACACAGTGATCAAGGTATTTTCATACCGAAAGCTTTGTGTGTTTAAATATACATTTGACGTGTTATTGTTATCATTTATCCTGGAACGGCATGTCGGAGCAGTGTGAGGGACAGTATGATATCTGCTGGATGGTGTTCGCTCACTGAGGCGAGGTAACGGGGTAGTCAGTGAAGCATTCCCGTGAAGCTTATTTCTCAGTTGAGCAGCGGATAGAAACAGGACGAGACCAAAGAGGAAAAGATGGAAAAAAATTAATTTACCCATCATGATTGGACGTTTGATCTCCATCGTGCCAAATACAAATGATCAAATAAATTACTTAGGTTTTACTAAATTAACAATAAATTAATTACAAATAAACAAATAAGGTCTGGGTTATTCGTGACATTGAGAAATGCGGCATCGCTGTAGTCTCCCTTTTCCACGTGTTACCAACAGTCGCCCGTCGATCACTGACCTGTACTCTCCCGTCTCGGAGGACGGGTCGCCGTAGGAAGCCGAGAAGGCACTCTCGCTGACCGCGCCGTCGGCGTTTTTGGCCGACCTCCGGATCGACCGTGAAGAGGAATATCTGTAAACAGAAAAAGTAATGGTACTTATCTGTACAAACACCGGCAAATCCGTGACTTTTAAAGCTAACTAGCATAAATATCCACACTAAAACGTAAATGTAGAATACTATATCTCTGATAAATGATATGTCCGACTGACTCTTGTTATCTTATATTGTTTATTTATTTATACATACAACAACATCCACAAGCATCGTGGCTTTTCAGTTGAGGTGATTATGAGGTGATGCGTTAAATACTATGGCAAGGATACGGATAGGATACGGGACGTTGTGATAGGATTGTGCAGGACTGCGAGTGCAGGATTGCTTACTATAAATCATTTCCTCTATTGGTAGCAAATCACAAGCATTCCCACTTCCCAGCTAACCACCGCTGCTCCCAAGTCCATTGCGCTGCTCGTCTGTACTCCACTGTGCCGCATTACTTCACTGTGTTGCGGCACAGCCTACCAATCCAGTCGGCTTCTTGCCTGTCGCCAACGCCATATAAACAGCCGCACTGTCGCGGTATCGGTATGCGGCGTGGCGCGGCGAACTGGATGGACTTGGGAAAAAAGGTCAATGATTATTGTTTTGGGTGAAATTTCGCGTTTTTTTATGGTAATAATGTCGTACCCAGTTATGAGTTATGACTGGTATGCGTAAATATCATGCACCTACTCCACTCCGTTTTGCTTGTAAGTGCTTATTCAATATCCGTTGCATAGCAACCTTACTGAGTCCACCAGCAAACACCACCACCGCGGCCTGGAAACGTAACCGAGCCATTCACTATCGACAATGAGTAACACAATCCCCCGATTGGTGACGTCACGCTCCTTCAGCAAGTGACGTCATCTGTAAACAGCGTCCGGGCCGGTCGGGTTGGGTCGTCAGCCCGGTACGATGGCCCTTCCCCGGGCCAACACACACGATCCCCGCCGCCGCGGCCCGCGGGTAACTCTCCACTTCCGGCGCTGTTCTCCGGCACGGGCTGAGCCTTTTGAACCGGGCTCCTGTCTGCCAACCATACGAGCGTCTGTCATTACATAATAGGAGCATATCACCGACCGTGACGGGCACTGGCAGTGGCGGCAGCGTCAGTGTCTTCCATCTACGCGTGACACTATAAAAACTCACCCCCGTCTTCCCCTGCGCCGGCGCCGCTTCTTCGGCTTCTTGGTGCAGATGTAGCAGCAGCACTTCCAGTAGACGACCTTGAATGAGTGCGCCATGCCCTCGCTGATGTTGGAGAGACAGAGGCACATGAGCGGGATGCCCAGGATGGCGTACAGCATGGTGACCACCTTGCCCCAGTCCGTTTTGGGCGCAATGTGGCCGTATCCTGCGGCACAGAAATTGAGGGTCGATTAGTCGAGACGAATTATTGCCCAAGCACGCTTTACTCACAGGCGGCGACGCTCTTATTCCTGTTTAAGAGTATGGTACTTATAGGTTGTGAAACAGAATGTCTTGATTTGTTAATATACCTACTTTCTTGTGATGATGCTGTCGCGCTGTATCTAAAAGCGGCCTGCATCGGTGATCAGCCTGCTGTATCTTTTGAATGGACTGAAAAGGTTCAAATGTATCTTTTGAAAGGTTCAAATGTATTTCGCATCACATGCTACATCGTTTAAAGCAAATGTGACCCTGCAAGCTGCAGTACAGTAAATGTCCTTGTAAAAACAGTGCAGCGAATGACCTTGCAGCAGTGTTTACAACAGGCAAACAATCTACCGTTGCTGACGGGCACTGACATTCTGCACTGGGCCGGGACCGTGCCTCTGGCCGGGTGAACTGGGAGGTGCGCCGCGGCCCGAACCCGACACCGGGCGCCCGGACGCCGCGCGGAGCCCGCTGCTGCGCCGGGCCTGGTCGGCTCGGGTGGCGCCGAGGGTCTGAGCTCTCACACGGGCCGCACGGCGCCATCCGATACAATAATGACGCATTGTTTGCTGCGGTGCGTCACGACTGACGCGGCCGGGCGGCGGCGCCCTCACGTCCGGCCGTGCTGTCGTGGGGCCGTGAGCCGTGAGTGGGGCGTGTTCGGCAGAGTTGGGTGGGTCAGCGGGCGGCCGGCCGCCGGGCAGACTCGACCGAGACGCTGCGCAGGGCGCAGGGCGCCTCTCCGCTGCACACTGCACCCCGAGACACTGAGTGGATATTTGGTGATCGTGAGGAGCTTGGAACACCTGGCGCTGTCACCATCGCTTTCGTCCGTGTTCTCTGACAACAGTCGGAGATCACGACTCCGTGGACTGCGGGGAATGCTCGCCCGGGCTGTCAGCTCGGAGCTCTGCCTACGTCGTTAGCTGGCATGGCCGCTGGCCGCGTCTGCCTCCTGCTGACGGCGGCGGTGATCGTGACGCTGTGTCCGCCAGCCGCAGGCGCGAGGAAAGCGATGCTCAGCCCAACGACCAAACGTGAGTTAACCCTCATGGTAAAAGTGGAAACATGAAGGAGTTTATTTTCTGAGGCTGCATCAAGTGTCATTTTCCTAATTGTTAATATTGTATCTTTTAACAATAAACAAAGACAGCCTTTTTAAATATGCCGTTTCGTACCTACCGGCTATGCGTACGCGCGTAGGATGTCTCTTGTTTTGGATAGCGATTCTTTTCATCGTGAGTTTCGTGTACACTCTGCTGACGTTTCGCATTTCCAGGGGACATCAAAGGTCACTCTCACGATTCTCATGACATTCGCCGGACGCACAAATATGTGATGAGTAAGTTGTTATTGTTTTGTTTTGTTTTTCTATGTAGAACTGCCTTCCGCCATGGTGTGCTTGCATTGTAAACATCAGGCATGTCTTTTAATAGTACCCCCAACGTGAAGGAATGCGACATGTGCAATTTTAGAAGGGTGATGAGGCCGATTTCGGCCTCAATGTCGCGTGACGCTGTTAGTGGTTCCTCGGATATGGAAGGGGTAATCTAATTTAGGACTCGTCATACCTGGTATAAGGTACAAATTTGCATTCCAATCCTTTTGTGCCCGACATTGCGAGCCTGATTGCGCAATAGCCTAACATGCTAGTTAACTGCATCAAATCATTCAGGTAGTTAGATTACGTCATTCCACCTAACAATGTTTTCTTTTGCCTGTCCGGCTCGGTGGGTGTCCCTATCCACTGGCCGACAATCACGGCCCTGGTGTCGGTGTCGGCAGGCCGCTGGCTGGGTGTGATCGTGGTCCGGCCGGCGCCCTGTCCGGTCGGACAGCAGATTGACATGCTGGGTCGCTGCCGGCCGGTGGTGCTGCGCGGCAGGGCGCCGCCCCGGCCCCGTCTGCCAGCCCTCTTCATCAGCGAGTTCGGCCAGAGCTACAGCGACTACGACTCGCACGCGCCGCGCGACCGGCCCACCCGGCTGGCCCGGCTCGACAACAGCGTGGTGGCGGAGCGGGAGACGGACCACGACGAACTGCACTACCGCTGATGTGTGGAGAGAAAGAGTCTTAGGGACTGGGCCAGTAAAGTGACAGCAGACGTGCCGGGATGAAGTGATCCTGCCGTCTTATATGTGCAACAGAGCTCCCGTTAGTTGTTGGTGGGGATGAATGTGTATAATTCACTTGTTAATACAAGGGTATTTTAACCTCTAAATGGGCATGTATTTTGTATTGCTATCGGGGAAAATTTTGATAATGCTTCAAGGTTATGTCTTAACCCTATTCCTGGCGGGCTCCGCCGGGACAAGAAACTGGCGGGGGGGGGGCCGATTCGGCCCCCCTTCAGATCTCAAAAACTACACATCGCAGCGACAAACGGCGAACGGCGTTTGATAGGTCGTTTAAAGATCTACAACTTTTACATAAAACATTTTCAGGTCAGGTCAATATTGAGGTCACCAGAGGTCATCAACGATAAAATGTTTTGGAATTAGTTACCTATGTAACTTTTAAAGTAAGAAACATAGAGACATAAAACCAATACATTTTTTGTTGCTCTCGCCGAGGCGATGCGAAATAAGTATGTGATGACCTTCACAGGTCAATCTGAAATTTGACCTGAGGTCAAGGTCAGGTCATTCATCAATGAGGTTGTGGGGTATGGTCATGCTGCATACCAAACGACGCGCCTTGACCAGGCGAGCAGTTTGGTACCACTTACAAGTCTTTAGCACCATCATGTCGTGATTTATTTACAGAAAAACGATTTATGACGTCACATGACCTCAGATGACCTTTGCCGGTGCCCCTGTCAATTAGCGGCACCAGGATCATCACCGATGAAATAATCTTCCATAATACTGAAAGAATTGGGTGGTTTTGACTCGTTTACACGAAGCAGGAGGCGTTTCAATATTTTCCCATAGGCTTGCAATGTAAAGGTCACGAGTCTGGCCTGACCTCAGGTCACAGATATGAAAATTCTGAGATATACAAATTGCACATACTGGTACCCTAACTAAAGCCTGAAGAGAAGAAATTGATCGGTCAAAAACTCTAGCTCTGGCGTGATTGCAAACTTTTCTGAGGTAGGGTCACCAAACCGCCTCTGGTGACCTGACCTGAGGTCAGATCAACTCAAAATTTTCAGAAATGTTGCGTAAAAGCCTTTTAGTAAAAGTCAGAAAATTTGAGCTTCCTAGCTCAAAGCGTTTGGGAGAAATAACCAAAAAACCTCAGGGGGGGGGGCTCCTGAGGCCCCCCGCCAGGAATAGGGTTAAGAATTGGTATATTTTAATGTCCTACCTAAATGTATTTTCTATGGTTATTAAAACTTCATAATGCCCGTTTTCCAATTTCCAACGATGGTTCGGTGATCGGTTTGCGCGCTGTACGGTCCATTATCTATTGCAAAAATAAAAGGCTGAAACAGGAAACGAGCGCACACTGGTCGGAAACGCTCCAGCGAGAGGCCAGCGGCCTTTCCGCAAAAGTTTTTTGCTTGTTATTCCACAACTAGTGAAGCAAACTTCATCAACTTTGCATACCTTCTCTGTCATATGTAAGCTACCAGTATAGCGCCTTATGGGGCGACTAACGGAGCGAGCGAGAGGGTGGGCCTTGCACGTGCGAAATTGCGTGGGGGTACCTCCAACTGACTTGTGCACGGCACCCTACTAACCGGTCTCTAGCGATGTGCCGAATTTGAGCACAATCGGCCCAGCCGTTCTCGAGATCTGGAAGCGGCACCCTGCACGTGCGCACGTGCAAAATGGTTCCCAACTGACTTGTGCACAGCACCCTACTAACTGCTCCGTAACCGTGTACCAAATTTGAGCGCAATCGGTCCAGCCGTTCTCGAGATCTAGAATCGACCCCTGCACGTGCGCACGTGCAGCAGCACCCCAACTCTGGCACATGGATATGCATTGCCTAGTGGGTGCCTACCTACATGCCAACTTTCAGCGCAATCGGCCAAGTAGTTACCGAGATATTGCAACAATTACAAAAGTGACACCTCTTCGTTTTGCACGTGGCACGTGCATAAGGGGTCACCTACATGCATCGGGAATAGTCCAATACTTGGTAGAAGGAATGAAGCTACCCTACAAAAATTACCGCGTGTAAATCGGTCAAGTGGTTGCTGAGATATAAGCGTCGCAAAACCGTGACCACGGCCGGCCGGCGCTCATACTCAGAAATTTCCGTTAATCTAAGGAAAGACTCCGCTCGCTTCGCTCGCTCCGTAATCATTTGTATGTCAAGCACTAAATATATGACGTAAATCTGTTAAGTTATGACGTCATAATTGAGTATAATACAGGATCTAGCACCACTTTAAGTCAACAAGGGAAATTGGGAGCTGCTATTCGGGCACCGGGAATGGTTTCATGCACTCCTTGCAAGGTCCAGTGCTTGACTTTAGCATTGTTGACTTTGCGTGACGTCATTTATGACGTCACTAAGGCCATGTAAGTTTTTCGTCAATAACTCCTGATCAGATGGAGCTAGAGAGTCGGGAAAGCCACCATTGGACTCAGGAAGACCTGCCGAATCGAATGCTATGCGATATGACCTCCTTCAACCATTTTCGTGACCTGAGGGGCTCCGACCTGACCTTGACCCGAGGTTAACACCTTAACCCTCGCCGGCACGGGGTTGATGCAACCCCCCCTAAGGTTTTTCGCAAATAACTCGCGTAAAAAGCGGCCGATCGCGACGAAACTTTCAGTACCTTCGCATTGATCGATTTTACACCTACCCTGAAAATTTCATGACCCTGACCCCAATGACCTTTGACCTGTGACCTCTTTTCCGTGACCATGTTTGGCCGAAATCGCGATTCGGCGTATGTCGGCTCGCATTAGCCGCGCTTTTGCAAGCTTTTCGTGGTTTCAAACGTTCAAACATGTGATTTGATGTTGCTCCCATACATTAGGATGGGTGTCAAGGTCACCTGAAGGTCAGGTCTGATCATTGACCTTTGGTGACCTCGGGTGACCTCGGTTCGTTTTTTCGAGTTTTACATGTTTCTAGGCTAGTTTTTGGAGCTGAATTCTAATTTAGCAACCATTTGAACATTTACGAAGTAGTTTTGGCGCCTTCGTAACATGTTACGAAGCTGTCAGAGGCGGTTGACACGTATTACGAATACCCGTCACAACCCCTACCGGTTGACCTGACCTGACCTACCCGACCTGGTCTAAATGCTTAAAGACATCATCTCTGATCAAAACTAATACGATATTCGTGATCAGCACCCCGGAAAACCACATAGCAGCCACAATTTACGACTTTCTAACAGGTCCCGATTTTCCCAGTTTTCGGGTCATTGACCTGACCTGGAAGGTCACCCGATGACCTAGGACCTTAAAATTGGGTATCATCGGCTTCCTCTTGTGACGGGCAACACGCTCGTTCGTTTTTTCCGCGAGGCTCTAGCTCGATCAGGGGCCAAACGCGAGGGGGGGGGGGGGTCGTACCAACCCCCGTAAGCCCCCCCCCCCTTGTGCCGTCGAAGGACGCAAAATGGCCTGTGCCGGCGAGGGTTAAGTTGCCTTCACCCGAACACCAAGTATAGCATTCAACGCGCCTGAGCTAGACAAACACGATTATGCCAAAATCGCGGCAGTGCGACAAATTTTTGGCAAAGTAATTAACCTGAAACCGAGCCCTTGCCTTGTGGCACTTACCTGACCTAAGAGGTCACTGGCTGACCTAAGACCTTAAAATCGGGTAGTACCTAATTTTTGCGTCTTATAACGGCACACAAGCTTGTTTTTTTTTCCGCGAGGCTCTAGCTCAATTAGAGGCGAAACGGCGAGGGAGTTGTACCAACCCTCCCCGGTCAATGTAGAAAACCAATCGGTCCGGTCAGGGTTAAATACCGGAATTGTGATCTAATGTAAAAAGACGGCCCAAGGTAACTCGACGTCAGTGACAGGTGTCCTATATTTGCAGCGCCTTATATTCACGAAGGTTTCAATTTCCACTTTCTTCAGCCGAGTGATGGTTGTCAATAGCAAGGCTCTCTAAATGCAAGCCGTAATCGCCACGCAAAATGTGGGAGGCTTTTGATGTCAATACATACATAAATGCATACATAAAACGCGCTTTTCACAAAATTCATAAACTCAAGCGCATCTGTTTTTAATGACCAGTTAACTACGCATGGATGCGTGCAGGCCACACAGGTCAGCGTAAGCCGGGCGCGGCGGCCGAGCCGAAACTGGGGCGGGGCGGGCGGTAGTTGGGTAGGAAGAGCGGCTCCTGCAAATTTTGCGCAAATATGCGCAGTTAGCTTTTATGTTGCCCTGGTGTAAATTTAAATCCTACTTCATTTCACAAAAAATCAGAGTGGAACTAGATGGGACTACCTGTTGTTTCCTTACCTAAACTTTGCAGTTATATTCCAGAATCACTGTAGGAGAGCCTTCATAAAAAAGCTATAGTACATCTTAGTTAGGGAAAATGTATACCAAAAATTTTGCACTGACCAGTCGGCAACTTCATAACGAACATTTTGATGCATAATATATGGGATTTCAATTTGGTGTCTATCAACAATAAGACTCTGAATATCTGGCTCAAGAAACCTCTTGCTCCACGTCAGTTTCCGAGTTCTGGGATACCCCATCTTCGGGGGCTGATTACAGCTATTTTTGGTCACCCGGATTAGTTTTTTTGGCCTAAGTATAATAATTTGATCAATTTCAAATCGATCTATATAAAAAATAATCCGAAACTCCGGAATCGCCCGTGGCCTCTCGTGATGGCGTTTCCGACCAGTGTGGAGCGGCAAGGAGCATAACTGAATGAATTACAGATATTTTTATTGATAATGAGAACAATTTAATTGCAGTTCATTTATTCTAGGCCAAAATTCACCAGAATTAAAAGCATTTGCCGTTCTACTTAAATGAAATAGTTATGGCATTTTAATTTTTTGATTATCATTCATCAAATCTATTTACTCTATTTACAAGTTCTATTTACAAAAATACTGCCGTTCTGCCGATCTTCCCGCTCACCTAACGACGTGGATGAAAGATAAACCGGCGACAGTCGTTGCGTGACGCGCGTGCTGGTGACGTACAAATCGTCTTACTATACGAGTTTGGACGTCCCTGGCGCCAGCCGAAACATCAGTCAGCGCGCTCAGTCGCGTGAGGCCTGTGAGGGGCCATCTGTGCTCATCAGGCCCACCCGCGGCGCGACCGGGGCTGAATGCCCGTCAGAGGCCGCCGATATTTGGATTGATGGTGGTCATTGCTCTACCCGTCTGCTATTATTGCAGCAGTCGACTGGGCCTCGGCTAAAATAGCTCACAGTCCTCTGAAAATATCTCTGATTGATGGAATTCTAAACAAGCCATTACCAAATAGAACTGGCTTATCGGTTTTACGCCAAGCTATTGAAAGAGTTATGAAGGAAGCGTTATGGGGGGGGGGGGGGCTTGCACAACCCCAGTACGTGTGGTGCTTTCTCCAGGCTTTATGCCAAATGATAAGGCAAGGGACGCGCGATGGCTTTGAAGTACTGCATCATGCTACGTTTTCGCACGTTTTTATGGCCTCAATGTCACCTTCTGAGATACTCTGAAGACGGAGACAGTTAACCCACGAGCCTCGGGGGGAGGGGGCATAAAGTTGCAAACCGTAAAGGGGGGCATAAAGCTGCCCCCCCCTACGTTTTGTGGAATATCTCCGAAATGAGCCACGAATGTGAAGCTTGGCATATTGGCATAGCTTCAAACGAGTAACTAGGCAATGTTTGAGAAAAGTTTGGTGGTTGTAGCACTGAAGATGACGTTACAGTGAGGCCATAAAGTTTTTTTTTTCATTTTCCGATATGGACCGCTTCTGATGTCGCTGAGCTGAGCATTCAACTGTAAATGAACTAAACAGCACCTGCTGTCATGCTAAAGCATCTAACCTAAAACTTCCAACCAGTTCCTGACCAATAATAATCGGTCCTTTGTATTCGGTCTCGTATATCGGATATATCGTGAGGAGACTGAAAGTCGCAAATCTATAATTTGACTTCTGACGTCACTGTGACGTCATTTCAAATGTGATCGATACCAAATTTGGGCACAATCTCGGCTAGGTATTCAGGTAGATATGTTAACCCTATTACTGGTGGGCTTTCTGGACTACGTTTGCTGGTGGTGGTGGGGGGGGGGGAGGCCGATTCGCCCCCCCCCTTGATATCTCGAAAACTAAGCGTCCTATCTTGATGGGACAAACGCCATTCGATTGCTCTCATCGTGAACTTTCAGATTGACTATAAAAGTTCAAAAAAGTTCAAAATTGGGGGTCCTGTAAGCAAAAGTTTTCGAAAAATTGCGTTTTACACATTATCACTAAAAATGCTATAACTTCTTTCTTTTCTGACCGAGCTTGATGAAACTTGAGGGGACCCTTCTTCATTAACTAGGCCTTCGTATATATATTCCGGTATTTTGGATATTTCAAAAATCATAGGCGGATTCAGGTAAGCTAACTTGGGATGATGTTTTGAATTTTTGTCATGGTGCGGGGGCCCAGCCGGGTTAACGAAAGAACAATCACTACGTTCCTTATGGAGCAGACTCTTCAAACAACATCGAGGTTACAGATCTCCTTCACGTTTCGTGAGACCAAGCCTCCCTCTGCTGCCTCACTAGGACGTAGCCTCCTCACCAGGACGTAGCTACCTTACCAAGACGAGGGCGTGGCCGCCTTACCAAGATGGAGCCGCGGCTTACCTATGGTGGTGATGACCACGATGGAGTAGAAGAGTGCGCCGGCGAACGTCCACTGCTGGTGCTCGTCGTCCTCGCTGCCGTCCCAGCCCTTGGTCTTCATCGCCTCGATGAGCTGCTTCTCGAACTCCTTGAGCTGCCTGCCGACCATGGCCGTCCAGTTGTACTCGTGCAGCAGGTCCTGCTCCTGCGTCAGCGACCAGATGGACGAGGTGACGTTGCGCCGGATCTGCGACACGTTCCGCTTCACCTGCAGCTCGTTGGTCGCCTCCAGCGCCTCGAAGGCGAAGGCGCCGATTACGCAGTAGCCCACCACCAGCGAGACGAGTCCGATATGCGACACCAGGAACACCAGGATGTTTTTGGTGTAGTAGCCGCAGGTGCTCCACTTGGACGAGCTGCCGCGGCCCGTGGTCGACGGCGGCATGGCGGCTGGGGGACGCTGCCGCTATACTCTATTTACTGCACGTGGGAGCGTTCACTGGCAGCTCAGCGCGTGCGGAGAGCAGCCGCGCCGGCCGTCACTGAGTGCCTCTGGGGCACCACTGATCGGGCATCGCACAGCTCTGCGCCGCCAGACGTCCCGGCCGCGCCGCGCCAGACTCGCCTGCGTCACCTCGCCGTCCACCCACCGCCACCGCAGCACTTTGCCGGGAGAGCACGCGGCGTGTGCTACCGCTCACATGCTGTGCTCTTCACCGAAACCGTATCCACCGTTCAACCCGCAGAAAACCATTGCCTTTGCCAAGAGCAAACAGGCCCAAAAATACTCGTCTGCCGCGCGCTGGCGGCGGCGGCGCGGGCCCACTTGGCCTCGTGCCGCGCCGGGCGGGCGTGCTGCCGCGCCGGGTCGCCTATTTTGGGATTGGTGCCGGCTTCGTGGCCACTTAGCACCTGGCCTGGTGGTGCTGCGCATCACTGGTGACAGTGCGACGGCACCATTCGGGGACTGGGGACAGCTGGCGCACAATGGGCCCCATCAGGTCACCACCATCGGCCGCGGCAGCCGACGGCCGGACGCGACCGAGACCCGCCGCGCTGCGCTGATGACTTTTCTCGGGTTTCAACACCAGAGCAGCGGGAAACGTTTGAGATGTGTTTTGACAAACAGCTGATGTGTGTCATGTCAAACAGAACACGAGAGAAATATTTCCTCGCCGCTCGGCATGAAAGCAGTAGGAGCAACACACAATTATTTCAGAAACCTCACACCAGTCTTTCCTCCTTTTCGGCCAAACTTTAATATTTTTACTTGATGTTTCCTCGGCGACAATTACGTAAACATACGAGGTTGTTTAACATCTTCAACGGAGCTTCATGAAGAGTTGTGTGACATAACCGTCACACTTTGGTTTGACCTCGTCACATGAATCAGAGCGCATTTGACACGTCCAGCAGTGAGCGTCCATAAATGAGAGGTAGGGAGGAGATAGAGGGATGGCTGTGAGACAGGGGTGGGGTGAGGCAGTCGTTCCATATATTATGTACAGTTCAGTTGCTTCTATAAGGGTCGGTTAGCTGTCAGGATCATGCTCCCTTTGACGCATTTGATGTGGAATGTTGAGATTAAAGTCGGTCTATCGGGTCTGCCCGATATTGAACGCCCATTCTGATGGTTACCCGTTACCCTTCCCAGAGCTCTTACTTCTTACTTCTTAGGAAGTTTTTTTTCTTTGTTGGGTTGCGAACAACCTTTATTGTTCGGCTCGAGCACTACAACTCTCGGCAGTCCATAAGAAGCGTTTGCATTGTCCCACTTTCCAATATTCTTGCCTGTAGCTGCCGTCGGTAGGTCTCGACCTGAAAATGAAACCGAACACGCGGTAAAACATTAATAAAGTCATCATTTTTCTTTAATCGAGGGAAAGCCGAATTAAATTGCAGCTTGATATGCGATGTCTTAACACTTTTCGAATATTTGAAAGCCACTCACAGCAGACCCATAGCAGGTGTAGCATTCAACATGTGTCTGACTACTTGTATAGCAAAGGTACGGGAAATGTAGCGAAATCCAATCGAAAAGTTAGAACGTTACCGATTGCTTATTCAAACTCAACACTGATCTCTTGTGTTGCCTGTGATATGAAAGCATATGCAATACGCATACGAGCATCGGAAAATACATGCACGTAGTTGCATGCATTCCTATTATAGGCACCTATCTGCAGTAAAATTTCGGTATTTCTTAAAGAAAAGTTCCTATTTAGCATCGACATGGTAACTGGTAAGTAAGAGCCAGACCGGTGTTTACGACCCGTCGCCATTTTTCTGTGACGGACGGAAAGGCATATTTTCCCAGTTTATTCTTATTATCCCAATACTCTTACGCTTTTTAAATATTATTTCATACAATAACCGTTTGGAAGTTTATTTCAGTGTTCTCATTCCTGCATTGGCTATCGTACATGTCCTCTGCCAATTTTAATGCATTTTACTCCACTAATAACAGAGGCGAAATCTTTTTCTTTTCTTTTTGTCTCGGATGGTAGGCGCGGGGCAAAGTCGACGGGACAAACTGCACAGCTCCTAATTCCATAAGTTGCTTCAACTTGGACAGCAAACGCTAGTGATATTGCAATGCATCGTCATGCGTTCATTTCGGCGAAATTTTCGGTTATTTGAGTTACCAAAAATGCAATTAAATGCTTTTGCATGAATGTCCTTTCTTTGTTTACCTAAATGTGGAGAGATAAGAAACTAAACATCTATCCTCGTTTAAACCTTGCCACCATCAAATACTCTAGTCGTACATGAGGCACCTATTCTGTTTCTCATATCGGGGCTTTAGAAGTCGCCGGTGACTGGGACAAAGTGGTCAAAATGCTTAGGTTGAAAATGTTACCAATAGCCGTTTTCCCGACGCGCTATCTGGCGAATGCACCAAATTCTGACCAAGTCTGCACCTAATCTCTTTTATAACAAATAGCTTCATACAATGAG
Organism: Amphibalanus amphitrite; assembly: GCF_019059575.1. Lineage (NCBI taxonomy): Eukaryota > Metazoa > Arthropoda > Thecostraca > Balanomorpha > Balanidae > Amphibalanus > Amphibalanus amphitrite. The sequence continues at coordinate 80,828 of NW_024881587.1, forward strand.
CTTATTTCAGTGTCATGATATCAATCGATGATAATGTCTGATGATATGACAAGGCAAGTATACAAGCAATAAGTAGAACCCTAGCTGACTGCTTCTAAGAAATACACAAAACCTAATTTCACCAAATCTGAACCAAATCTTTAATCTGCACCTTATCTTCACCAAATGCGAACCAAATGTCCTTCGTGAAAACAGCTTATATCTCCTGTACCTACGTGAACGCATTTAACAGGTCCCGATTTTCCCGACTTTTGGGTCATTGACCTGACCTGGAAGGTCCCTAGGACCTCAAAATTGGGTATCATCGGCTTCCTCTCGCCACGGTCAACACGCACGTTATTTTTCCGCGAAGCTCTAGCTCGATCAGGGGCGAAACGGCAAGGGGAGATCCAACGGACCCCCGTCCCCCCTTATACGTTCACGGCTAGAAAAACACCAATACGGGCGAGGGTTAAAGGGACCCTCCCACCTTAACATTAGATTTGAGTTGAGATAGCCAAAATGGGGTCCCTGGCTCACAATTACCGGTTTCGGCACTCACAACATCGAGAAATGCCTTAAATCGGAAATATTGAATTTCAAAATTGCAGCATTTTGATTCAGAGGGGCTAATGTTTAGGAATACCCCTCTGAATGTGTGACGTCAGCGCAAATATCTAACGATTTTTAGATGTTTGACTAAAACGTTTTGTAGCACGCGGTGGTATGCATATTTACGTCTGGACAACGAGTTGCGGGGAAAAGTGCTGATTTTGTTGCAGTTTTAGGAGCCGGTGATTAGGCTGGATTTTTGGGTTACTTTTTCGTTCCGATTCATGTATTTCATAGTGGTTGGCTTTTGAATATTTTAGTTCTTTCAGATAAATATTACTTGCCTTACAACTTTTGTGAAAACGTTTCATTTTTTATAAGCATTGTAAACAAACAAATGGAGCACCACTTGGCTCTGTTCCAAGGCCATTTTTTAGTTTATCTGGTGGTTTTCTTACTCTTGTACGTCGTTTTGTTGGATGTTTTGAATATTGACTTATATTATATTTAAGAAGCATGTTGACTGAAAACAATCCGAAGTATCCAGGAGGCTGACAGAGGTCCTGACTCGAGCAATATCAATATCAAGTTGAACAAGTTATGAAATTTTGGTTGATAAACGCAAGGTGATCGGGCTCATATATCAGCAAGAAAAAGTAATTAAAAGAGCTTATTGGCCAAAAACAAGCTATAATATTGCAGACCTTGAAGCAATACCTACTGAAGAGCACGCTGAGCAGGATCATGCCAGAAAATGTTGACTGATGAGCGCATATTGATGTATTGGTATGGATATTGAATGATAACTTACAACAGCAAGATAAATTAGTGCTAACTTTCAAGTTAGAAATCTAGAATGAATGGACTTGGGCAGCTTAGATGCTTCATGCTATGTAGATTGTAATGTGCATCAGGTACTCAGTGTCTGGCAAATGAAACATGCGATCATTCCATTGCTACTGGAGGAGAAAGCTTGGATCACTAAATCCACTTTATGTTGATTTTGATGTTAATCATCACTGTATTTCTTGAAAAAAGGATTGTAGTAGAATTGTCAATGTGACAATCCATGCAACGATGTGATCATATAACATGTTCATAGTCATTCGTGATAGTGATTATTGGTCCAATATACAATGGCAAAGCTCTCAGTCTCAGCGTTTCTTCCTGTGGATGGCCAGCAGTGACTCAGAGCTTAGAAGTATTAGTTTTCTTCACAGGGCTGGGATAAAAAGTACTGAGGGTAATCTTCCACCAAGGAACTCTGCTTTGACATGGTATGAGATGTAGGCACAAGTAGGTAGGACGGAGGTGCTTAGTTCCTATAGTCAGAACAGAACAGAACAGATTTATTTGAATAAGATCCACGATTACATGGCTTTTCACTTACTCGCGTCTGAATGGTAATACAATGGGAAGTTGGAACAGACACACGGAAATGACTACAAACATTCGCATACCATGCATACACTCGCACCAGAACCGATATCGTGAATCAGAGAGATCCAGCGAACAGCCTGGCATCTGCCCGGAAAGACAAAGTGCCAGGCTCAATGCCGCTGTCGTTCAGCAGCGACACACCGCGGTAACAGAGTCGCCGCCTGCCGGCCTCCACACGGATGGCCGGAAGGGTAAACGAGTCCGCTCGCCTGGTGTTATGATCATGCCGCTGGTGGGCTCGCTGTCCGAAGGTCTTAAGAAGAAAGTCCGGATGACCTGACTTCATCGTCCGCTCGACTGCACACAAGGTATGGTAAGCCACCAACTGTTCGGCCGTGAGCCAGCCGAGGCTCGATATGGCACCCGAGATGTGATCACATCGCCTTTTCCCGGTCACGACACGTGCGCAGAAGTTGATTGTCTTCTGTACACGGTGCAGCTGTGTGCTAGTACAAGACCCATACACCGACATGCAGTAGCGCACAATGGATAACACTAGAGCTTCTGTGATGCCCTTTAACACAGGTCTAGGTATGACGTGACGTGCGTGACTTAGGGCTATCAGAATACCGGCGCACTTATGGGACATATTGTCTATCTGAGCCTCAAAATTTAGATACCTGTCAAGTTGAACACCGAGGTTTTTAACTACTCCTGAGTCTGGAATGACATCTCCATTGAAGGTCAACGTCACAGGTGGTACATTGCGCAGCATTGAGGGGGTACCTAGCACTAACATCTGCGTCTTCTTGGAGTTGAGCTTCATCCGGTTGAAGCAAAACCACTGATACAACATGTCGAGTGCGTGCGCCATACGGGCGACGAGCTGTGGTAAGTCACACTTTCTGCCTGTCACTATCAGTTGTGTGTCGTCAGCATACTGGACAACACTAACACCGTCCGGCACATGCAAGCTAAGGTCGTTCGCAAACAGCATGTACAGAATACAACTGAGGGCGCCGCCCTGGTATACACCGATCACATTGCTCTTTTCATCAGAAAGTAGCATCCTTCCGTCTGCGCACCGTACCTGCACCTGCTGCGCATGGTCAGCCAAATAGTCACGGAACCATTTGGTAGTGATGCCGTAGAGAGACAGCTTTTCTAACAGCTTGTCATGCGGAACAACGTCAACATTTAGATAAATCGAGAAGTACTAGAATACTTATCTCGCCGTTGTCCATAGCGTGAAGCGCCAGATCGGTGATCACGTGCAGTGCGGTTTCAGTGGAACGGAATTTACGGTACCCGTGTTGACAATCGGAGAGCAGGCCATTGTCCTCGAGATAAGCAATGAGCTGCGCCTGTACAACGCGCTCGACAATTTTCATTATTGCTGGCAGTAGTTTTGTATGTTTAGTCGGGTTAGCTTAGATTAGATTGTTAGTTTTTTTAATTTGCCAAGTGTCCATAAAAATGTGACCTGAGCAATGAGCATACTCCTGACTAACCTGACAGCTGACCTAACCTCAATCATCACACATATTTGCAGCCTATCCCAATTCCCAAGACCTGCATAGCAGTAGCACCCAGTTATAGGTAGGTACTCACCCTAACTCAATCTTACCTGCTAACCTTCAACTTGCCAAAAGTTAGCTCACATTGCCAAGCTGCATCCAGGGAAACAGTCAACTGAGGAACTGGCTCATTGGTTGGCTGGTGTGAGTCTGTGCATTTAAAGTGTTTCTTCTCTGAAGCTGCTCTGCACTGCTGTATGTCATGTTAGATGCTCAGAAAATGTGGGAAATGATTACTAAGCTACTTTAGTGCTTTGTTAATGCTCGAGACGTATGAACAAGTACAGAATAGATCCTGCAGGGCACAGCTATAAGTTAGGTGCTAGGTGAGTATGTTATGTGAATGTGCTGTTCCCTGTTTGACCATAGTAAGTATACAAACAAGCACAGGGTCACAGTTATATTCAATCTCCACATAAACATACAACAAAAACGGCCATATGGCCTAACTCCGAACACACCACAGATAACTTAAGCCTTTGCAGGCACAAAAATGTTTTGATTAACAGGACAGGTATACATACAATATATCCTCTGTCCTTGGGGGATCTTGCTGCCAAGTTGAGGTACGATGACTTAACTTCAGGATTGATCAACCTTTTCTTAGCCACTGCTTATATACGAGAAAGACCAAATGCTTGTTTTGATTTACAGGACATGTATACAATATATCCTCTGTCCTTGGGGGATCTTGCTGCCAAGCTGAGGTACGATGACTGAACTTCAGGATTGATCAACCTTTTCTTAGCCACTGCTTATATCATGATATAAGCAGTGGCTTGATATACATGATCATGATATACGAGAAAGACCAAATGCTTGTTTGTAAACTGCGTTGAAAATTTAATGATCCACCTTCAATTCTGACATGAAGGCACAAATGAAATAGTTCCCTCTCCTTTTGGAATACACAAAGCAAAATATTTAATAAATTTTAGTGGGTGGACAAGAGCAATTAGCATAGCTTCCCCTCAAGTGAACTTCTGGCACCGATGAAAATTACACTGACGCTTATTCGCTTCATATTTTGTAACAAACGCGCTAAAACTGCAATATAACAGCACTATATGCTTCTTGACAAAATGCAATAGAAGTAAAAATTTAGCCCTGATGGCATTCATTCTTGGTGGAAACGTAATTACAAAATATTTTGTAGTAACTATTGAATTCCGGCCGAAAACAGTCCACGGTTTAAAAAAGAATCATTCCAATGACGGTCCATTCTTGCGGTCCTGAAATCGCCACTATTTCCGGCCTCTCCAACGCAACTCGTCCAGACGTAAATATGCCGGTGGTATATGCTATTTGCACGCAACATCTGCCGCAAACGCCGCACTTCTAAAATAAAGTCGCTAGAAACAGCGGAGATTCCAAAAAAGTAAACAAAAGTAAAAGTCTAATATCTTGAAAACCGGTGAATATTTTTCGGTGAAATTTGGTAGATATTCGTTTTCGCTCTTTCTGAACCGAGCGACATCACTTTCATGCCAATTCATAAACTTTTTTGAAGGTGGGAGGGTCCCTTTAAGAAGCGAAGAGGTGGTTGCTTTGCCCCACTCTCCCCTACGCGTACCATACGCTGCTGACGTGTGTCATCGAATGGACGCCTGAATCCTGATACGCGTACTGTGCCGTCGAGCGCAGCTGTAATGCGGCACAGCCTACCATTCAGCGGAGCGGCGGCGGCTCGTTTGGCAGAGCCTTAGAGTAGTTTATTTTAATGGCAGAGTTTCCTTTGAAGTAGGAACACGAAGCCCTTTCACTTTTTTAACCATAACCTGTTATAACAGGCTAACCGAACCGTGGCACTCGATGAAATCACTTCCATGAATTGCTATTCATGTGGCAAGCAAGCTACCACATGTGGTGTAAAAAGGGAGTGTTTTGGTTGACAAACAGTGCTAATGTTATAGTAAATAACGTCTATTAATTGGTACCACTACCATGTCGGAAGCTAGCCGAACAGTGCCGTAAATGAACTCCAAACACGCTATAACATTAACATCGGGATCGGAGTAATCTAGTTTTGCTTCGATACATGAGTATAAAGCATAAACAGCACATACTCGTATGTTTGGCTTATCGTGAAGACGCTTTTTGGATTAGCGGAAGACGACCCCTCATTTACCTTGACCGATAGACGTCTATCATTCGTTCATTCATTATATCATCTGGAAACTATTGTGATTGTTTTTCCTCGTTTCAGCGTGTCCATTCTGGCAGGCTGCCAGTAAGTCGTTCGGCATTCGCCGGCGGCGGGTCCGAGATTCCCCTCCCGGCGCCTGGCACAGGGCACATTCACCGCACTGGAATTCGGATGTGGCTGCGCGGCAGTCCCCCGGACTGGATTGGTGGAGAGTCGGGACCCTGGGGCTGGGGTGGCTCGCGAAGAGCGCTCATCGGGGCTGAGAGCCCGAGCTGGTGAAAGATAAGGGCACGCTGGGCTGTGTTTGTGAAATAAGAGGGTTCACGCAGGGCTGAGACCGGACGGCAGGACTCTCTAGCCTATGTAGAGGCCTATGTAGCGCCTGAGCGTGGCTAGATAACAACCGATACATTTGGGAGCTACCAAACTGACTTGCAAGGCCAAATAAGCTTTGATAATGCTGCCAATGATGCTTAAAGCACCTGTGTTCAATCTGGAGAGTACGAAACGATGGTCGGTGAAGTTGCCAATCTTGACGGCAGACGATTTCATCGGACGCGGCTCCGATGAAATTAAAGGTTTTCGTGGTAAAAAAATGAGTCTTTTTTAATATATCAAGGCTCGCACAACATAAGCATACGTCAGCACAGTTCATGGTCGACTCGTTACTGAAGGACCGAACCGAGGGCGGGGGTGCCGGCCCTCCCAGGTTACGCCCGGGATTCGTCCCGGGGTCGGCGGCGGGCGGCCGGCCAGGGGGCCGCGACGGTGCCGCCGAGGGCCGCCAGGGGCGCCGCGGTCGGCCGGCCGCACCGGCGCCCTGGCAGCGACATCTAGTGGTCGCGCCGACGCCGCGAGGACAGCACTATTTATAGGTGCTCCGGTAGGATTTTTGAGCGTTGCCCCAGTGGAAACTCGGGCAGGTGCGGGTGAGGCAAGTGGCGTGGGCGGTTGCGTTGCGGCACGTGGCCCGAGCTCGAAGCGTGCGCAGCTGGGAGCAGCAGCGGAGCCGTTCGGAGCTGCTCCCGGAACAGGATCCCGGGAGCGAGCCGAGGTGAGCGACGGGCGGCGGACTGACCGCAGAGGGCCGGCGGACGGCTGAGGCGGCCCGCAGCCGCCGGTGACCACCGCACACGCTCCCACGCCCCTAGCCGCACTGTTTGCTTACCGAGACCGTCTGTTTGTGTGGAAAAAGCCGCAGCGGAGTTGCCAGCTGGAGTAACCGCAGCGCGACCGCGCCGGTCCGCCACGCGGCCGGACCGGTGTTTGCCCGCTGCCAGGGTCATGTTACCAATGCTGTGGCTTTCGTAAGCAAACCTGTCTCATACTCTAATGCGTATGTGTGAGTTGTAACACGATGGGACCATGGGCGCCGGGCAGTAGATTATATGACGAACCAATTGTTGTGCAAACAAGAATTTTCAACAAGTGAAATTATTTTAGCTTTTATCTTGCCTTTGACTAGTAAGCATATCAAGGTACTCCTGTAAATAGAGTTATCCCGTACCGTAGACACTAGACGGTGTTTACAATTGGGGCATTCCACGTCAAATCGAACAAAAACCGGATGTTTTGCACCTTACCATCAGCGATTTCATTATAAATTTGTGAGCGAGTTCCTGTGTGGCCCCGGACATTACATTGATGTTTTTTGCACATTCTGACCACAGGTCGTCTAAATATAGGGCATCAAATTTTTACAAAATGTTGAATCTTTATATTTTTGAACGACCATAACTTTGGTTGTACATGTTTGATTTGAATGAAATAAACCTTACTGTTTAGGTAATTTCTTAACCATTTGTTTAGAATTGCACCTACTTAAATATATGACCTTGAAATTTGCTTAACTCTGTTCTTAAGCACAAATATTGAAATAGCAAAAAACACGTCACCTTCGATTTGGCTCATTTTCATATATTTTATTGCCTACCATATTCTTAACAAGCTGTGAAAAAATTAGAGTGGGCCATTCATAAGTTTTGAAGAAAATTGCACATATGCAAACGTATGTTAGCACGTGCAGTGGAGGGGGAAGAGCGAATTTCGCCCACCCCTCCTGTTTTTCGCCAATATCTCATAAGATTAATGCGAAATTAATTATGGCTACCTGTCAAGAATTGAATTGGACATCTCATCGTGCAAGCAATAAGAAAATCGGTTCACAACTGTTCTAGTAATAGCGGTGTAAAGTGAACATCCTGTCGCCGCAGCGACGCGGCGACTCGGCAACCGGCGCCGACCGCTACGCGCCGCCTGAATTGTAGACTGTGCCGGGACGGAACGGAACGGTTCCGTCCAAGATACCTATAAGGTTCCGTCTTTACATCGCGCTCCCTACCGCTGATTACGTTCGATTCGCGTCAAATTTTGTGAGAAGACTAAGAAATGTACAGGCAATCTTATGGTGAAAGAATTTTGAAAATCGGTTGGTAAACAATTGAAATATGGACGAGTAAACACAAAATTGTGATTGCTGCGTTTCCCGCATCGGCCGAGCCCGCCTCAGCCGGCGACATTTTACTCTTAGCAGGCCTCTAACTGCCATATTTATTATTGGATTAACTAGAAATTCCCCATAATCTTAAAAAAATGTATGTTCTTTCGTATAGTGAAGATCAAAAGACGTGAAGATATCGTTGGGTGATAATGTTTTTGTTGAATTTACTTCATGATGCATTTCCACACGGCTCAAAATTCACCGCAAAATACCGTTTGCCTGAGACACTTTTACTATGGTTTGACTACGATGAATGCTTGCCTTGAATGCTTGACTACGATGACTATGCATTTCCATTCTCGCAGAGTTTGGGATATCACTAATCAGCAATCATTCATTTCAGAAAGTGTACACAAGCAAGCATGTCTTGACTCTGAAAAACGGCGTTTGCCGCGGAAGTTATGAATGGTCCACTCCAATTTTTTCACAGATGGTTAGGAACATTATGACGGACATAATATGTAAAAATTACCCAAATCGAAGGTGACGTGTTTTTTGCTATTTAAATTTTACTGTTTTAATTCAAGGTCAATTGCATTTCAAGGTCACTTCAATTTAATTTTATAATTAAAAATCAAAGCCTTATCAATTGCCTATAAGACCCTGTTAATATCATTTTGATACCAGAAAAGGAACCAGAGTTATATCCATTTAAAAAATTGATGTGTGGCATTTTTCGCTATATTCGATGACCTATATCTCAGCGATACGTTATCAAATTTCGAAAATATTATACGTAACTCAGTTTTGAACCATGCCCAGTCTGCCTACAAATTTTCAGAAAAATCGAAGGGGATGACGGATTTCGGTGTTTGATTTGACGTGGAATGCCCCATTGCTTCACGTGCAAAGAGAGAAAATTATCAGATGTCGTTTAACTTATTTGTTAAACGTCTAGACGTTTGACGAATTGTTAAACGTCTAGTAGACATTTCGTCTAGTCTGAAATATGCCGTATTTTTTACATGAAATGTATTTTTTACCTTAAAGCCCCGAAAGATACCGTTGGTACGGGATAAAATCATTAACCCTCGCCCTGGCAGGGGGGGGGTCGATGCGACCCCCCCCCTAAGGTTTTTCGAAGATAGCGTAAAAACGGCGGCGCGCAGCGCCGCCAAATTTGGCACAGCCTATGGGGCAACCTTTTTACATATGACCTGAAAATTTCAGGTCCGGGTGACCTTGGGTCAGGTCACCAGGTCAGAAAAACCGGTACAAGGTCATGGTCAAATTTCAACTTTCTTTATGCACCTGTCCAGCTCACAGTTTTGGACTGATTTCCTTCAAACTTTCAGGGTGTGCTAAGTTCACCGAGTTGTATAACATATAGTTCGGGTTTTTCGAGGTCACTGACCTGAGGTCAGTTAGAGGTCATTACGTCGTAATGTTAAGCCTATGGGAAAATACTAAATTCGGAAAATACTGGAGATATCCGCTTCGTTCTATCACTTTTGTGCTTTGAAACCACAGTGCTTAACAACAGGTCACTTGGTGCTTCTTTGTTTGGTGTACTTATCCATGGGTCAGGTCAAATGAGGTCAACTGAGGTCAAATGACGTTTTTGCCAATAACTTGGCACATAATGACGCTAGAGCTTAAAAAATGGTGTCATTGTGTTCCTGGTGATCAGCCGAATCGAATGATATGCGATATGATGCAATTTGGTTAAGTTGAACTTAATTGATTAATTAAAGTTTACTTAAAAATTAAGAAAAACTTTAAGTACACTTAAGCAAGCTAAAAAGTATATCATTCGACGCGCCTTGACGTGCTGAGTTCACTGGTGCTTTTCTTTTTGCTCTATCTTAATTAGATCAAAAGTTATAAGCGAAAAACTTTTGACCTGTTTTTAGCGAAATTTTTACATTTATACCCCCCAAAACCCCCCTAAATATTGACCTAGAGCAACCAAATTTGCACAGGGGCGAGAACTCCGGGGGGCCCACCTACCTACCAAATTTGGTGTTTCTAGGTGCCATAGGAGCCAATCGCGAGGGGGGGGGGTCGCATCGACCCCCCCCTGCCAGGCCGTGTTATGAAAAATGCCCTGCCAGGGCGAGGGTTAAACGGCTCAAAGGCTTTTAAACGTCTCGCCTATCGGCAAGACGTTTAAAAGATTTGTTCTACCTACTCGCAATTTAATATATAGTAAAACACCAAGTCTTGCCGACGTAAGTTGCACCTCACGAACATCTCTGCTTCGAAGTCATTGAAACGAAATGCTTTCTAAACATGAGTTGCTACATAACATTGATTCTGGAATGTAATGCTGCGTATAATCTTCCGACTAATGCTGATGCACATTGCACAATGAACATATTACTTGAAGTGTAGAAGGCATCATTTCAGTGGGTCCGAAATGAAATGTAAAGGTAAAATGAATAGCAGTGGCTGCTATAACTTATAACGCCCTGTGAAGATGTTTTCAGAGTGTCTGAAGTAAGTTTCCAGTAGGTAGGTACGATACACCTCGTATAGCTCCTTCCTTCTGTCGGGAAAATAATAATCTCGCAAATCTCTGTTATAATGACATATGCTTCTGTCTCAGATATAAGCGATTTTGGTACCGGCAATGTCAAGTACAGGGTGTGCTAAAAAAGTTGACATCTACATGAACTTTCTTGTGTCTATAACAATCTTATATTGAACCCTGAAGGCTGAAAGAAGCTCTTATTTTGTTTAAGTGCTTTGCTCAGTAGGTAAACCTTCCTTTCGGGTTATGAGACGTTTCAGGGTCGTGAATGGGGCAGGGGGCAGTGGGGTTGAGTCCGTCCACCGCCGGCTACTGCGCATCAGTGGCCGAGCCCATCCAACATGGGACGGGAGTGGTCCAGTGGGACAAGTCCCCGAGCCTGGCCACTCAAATCACGGCCACTCCGGAGACGTATGTTTCTATTGGAAATGCCATCCACTGGCTTTCTTGTGGGGATACCGTCAAGGACCATGGATGGGTTGGTTCCGACTCCCGAGGACATAAAAGGGCAGATGGAAGGGAGATGTATGCTTCTCAATCCCAGGATACGCCAAGCCACCAAGCCTGCTGCGATATATAGTTACGTTCTGCATCAGCATTCACACAATCCTTGAAGAATAGGACGCATTTGTTCGCACGTGCAAAGCAGTGCAATTGAAAAGGGACACAGCAAGTGGAATGGAATATCGAAACGTAACTCTCGATTCCAACGAGAAGCGTTTGGTTTGGTTTACATTTGGCCGCGGACAAGAACAGTTAGCAAAGCATGATTTACGGCACTCATGCGGTTCTGTGACATGTTCTGTATTTACTTTCCAAATAGTTATTACGAGCGAGCGAGCGCAGCGAGCGAAGTGAGTCTTTTCAATATAACGGAAAAATCTCAGTATGAACGGCCCGGCCCGGCCCGGCCCGGCCTGTAACGCTTTTGAGAGGCTTATATCTCAGCAACCGCTGGACCGATTGGCCTGCGGTCTTTTTTGTTGGGTAGCCACATCCCTTCTACCCCGTAATTGACTACTTTTGATACATCTCAGTGACCGTCGTGGCACGTGCCACGTGATAAGTCAAGGGTGTTCAAGCTGCTTTGCAAAAGTAGTGATTTTGAGAGGCTCATATCTCAGCAGCCGCTTGGGCGATTGGCTTGCGGTAATTTTTGTAGGGTAGCAGCATCCCTTCTACCAAAAATAGGATACTCCCGATGCATGTGGGTCATCCCCAGTGCACGTGCAAAATACAACAATAAGAGGTGTCAAATTTGTTCCCATTTTAATAACTCGGTAATTATTGGGGCGATTTCGCTGAAACTTGGCAAACAGGTAGGCACCCACCAGACAATGCATTCCCATGTGTTGCGGTTAAGGTGCTACTGCACGTGCGCACGTGCATGGGGCGCTTCCAGATCTCGAGAACGGCTGGGCCGATTGCGCTCAAATTTGGTACACGGTTGGGGACCAGTTAGTGGGGTGCCGTGCAAAAGTCAGTTTGGACCCCGTTTGCACGTGCGCACGTGCAGAATGCCGCTTCCAGATCTCAGAAACGGCTGGGCCGATTGCGTTCAAATTTGGTACACTGCTAGCGACCGGTTAGAAGGGTGCTTTGCACAAGCCCGTTGGAAGTACCCTCTCGCCCTTCTGCACGTGCAGGGCTCACTATGTCGCTCGCTCGTTCTTCGCCCAAAAGGCGTTTTACTTGTATGATAGCAATGATAACGTGGTGCGTCATGCTCAGCAGTCAGCACACCACAGACATACCACAGAGTCTCTCTCTCCCTCTCTTTCTCCCTTCCTCTCTCTCTCTCTCTCTCTCTCTCTCTCTCTCTCTCTCTCTCTCTCTCTCTCTCTCTCTCTCTCTCTCTCTCTCTCTCTCTCTCTCTCTTTCTTTATCTCTCTCTCCCTCTCGCACTCTCTCCCTCTCTTTCTATCCTCTCTCTCTTTCTCCTTCTCCTTCTCTTTCTCTTTCTCTTTCTCTTTCTCTTTCTCTTTCTCTTTCTCTTTCTCTTTCTCTTTCTCTTTCTCTTTCTCTTTCTCTTTCTCTTTCTCTTTCTCTTTCTCTTTCTCTTTCTCTTTCTCTTTCTCTTTCTCTTTCTCTTTCTCTTTCTCTTTCTCTTTCTCTTTCTCTTTCTCTTTCTCTCTCTCTCTCTCTCTCTCTCTCTCTCTCTCTCTCTCTCTCTCTCTCTCTCGCTCTCGCTCTCGCTCTTGGTATATTATAAATTTAAAGTGCTCATTTGTCATGGCATCAAACTGTCCCATCGGAGACAAAGATGCTTCACGATTACATCATCCTCGCTGCTAATCACATGTGGCCAACACGTCTCACCTGACAAATTGGTACCCGGATAAATAGAGAGTGAAAAGCGACTGAACCATCCTAATGCCGAGTATTTATAGCCGAGCTGCAACACCCCTGACAGACTCGATTTTGTCGCTGCATGCCACAGTCCAAAACCAGTCGCAGTCCGCAGATGTAGGTGACTGACGAATGGCGAGGCCGACAGACGGCGCAGCGGACGCGGTGGTGTTGTCGTTTTGACTATACGTAACGTACTATGTAGATACGGGCTAGGTCGTGAGCATAAGCTCCTTTGGGAATTTGTCTCGTGAAAAGCGAATGACTTTTCACGTACCTATGATATGAATGATGATAGGGCGGGCGATTTTTAGGCGTTCTCGGTTGGCGGTTAGCGGGCGTGCGATGCGGGCGGTTTTATTGTTTTGCGGCGTTTTTGCGTTTTTTTATTTGCGGTTTGCGGCGGGCGGGCGTTTCTTTATCTTTTGCGAACTTTGCGTTGGCGTTTCGGGCGTGCGTTTTGCGCGTTTTGCGGTGTTTGCGTTTTGCGGTGGGCGGGCGTTTTTCACAATTCAAAGTGCAAACCTTCGGGCCACAGCGCTCCTCGAAAAGCGCTGCCCTCGAGTATGAATGATGATATGATATGAATTACGATATGACCGTATGATATGATACGATTCATATGACGTAATTCTGGCCTGGGTTTTTATCCCTATCGCTTTCTCTATTCACTGCTGTATCCAAGGGGTGGGCCGTGGGTTATTTTGGGCATTTGACCCTTGCAAAAGCACCTGTAACTGACGAAACCGCATCGTGTTCTTTGCATGAAAAGAAAACTCAACAATTTTCATGGAATAGAGATGTTTTAACCCTCGCCCGTATGCGACGTTTTTCAGCGTCTAATGATTTAGGAGGGGGGGGGGGGGATCAGTTGGACCTCCTGCCGTTCGGCCCCTGATCGAGCTAAAGCTTCTCGAAAAAAAAACGTGCGTGCAGCCCGTGACAAGAGGAAGCCGATGCTACTCAATTTTAAGGTCCGAGGTCATTGGGTCAGGTCATTTGGGTCAGGGTCATGAAATCTTCAGGGTAGGTGTAAAATTGATAAACTTGAGGGTACTACTTTAACCCGCGCATGACTGGGGTATTTTCCATAATGCGAGTGACTGAGGGGAGGGGAGGGGGCTCTACAGAGAGTCCCCTCTCCTATCACCGAAACTACTGGGCCGATCGTCAAAATTCAAATAACGTCTGATAGCCCTGGAAAAACTGTTGAATGAAAGCTAATCTTGTTGACCTCAAGGACACCGATGACCTCACAGGTCAGGTTAAAGTAAAAATTACCAGCATTTTGGCTTGTTCACAATTTAGGCTCTGGCCGCCGGCTAACAAGTCCGATCAGGATCATTTTTGGTTTATGCACTCCATGGTATATGCCTTAGAAACCCTGAGGACATCGATCTTGTTCTTTGAATTTTTCAGGTCAACGCCAGGTCATCCTAGGTCACGAAAATTTTATATCAAGTATCGGTCACGTGACGCATGTTTTGTGGTCCATTTCACTCATAGATTTCGAAAACAGAGTTATTTGAGGTTATTTTCAGCTGCATTTAGCTGAGGTCAGGTCACTTTCAGGTCAACAAAGGTCAAATTTTGAAAATGAAATTTTCCAGAAGAAGGGTGTCTATCAGATGCAGTTCGAGTTCAGCTAAATCAGCAACACAAGGGCGCCATTTATATTACTGTACTACGATGTCAAAACGTACTGAAAATGGATTTGAAAAAATTAGAATCGTGAAATTTTGACTATAATGATTAATGCGTACAGGGTGTCTCAAAAGTTCGTTCACACATTTCCCATGCCAATAAAGCATATAAGAACCGGCCAAAAGTATAAGGTTTTGGTGTCTGTGTGTACACTAGACAAATATGCATGCTTTGACAACTGATTAAGAAGGTTGGAAACCAACCCCTTTGCTGTATCTCCAAAAATATTTGCCCATACCGATTTTTGTTGCTCCGTCAGCTGCCGGAGGCTGATAAAAGGTTACCAGCTTTCAAGCTCCTGCAGGGGAATCCCCTGCAGTTTCTGCGTCGGATTTAGTTTTGACTAGCTCCCCGGCAACATCTGATTTTCCCTGAAAGCCGACAGCTTGCATCGACACCATTCTTGAGTATTTTGTAGGCATTCTCTGGCGCTAACTCCTTCATGAATGACTGGCGCCGACATCCCAAGCGCCATTTTCCTTTTCAAAACGACCCCAGTCCTGAACAAACGGGAAGTACCAGGAGTAAATTTTTCGCATCATATGGTAGCAGAATGTGTCGGACGTCTGTTTCTCAGACACATTGTGCAAATTTTGCAAATTCCAAGCGCTCGTCATTCCCCATGCCAAGACCTTCGCTCGGTTGCGGAGTGTTTTCCTCGGGAGATGTTCTGCTTTGTAAACGGCCCAAACCTGTCCATCGTGTGGTTTTATCGGGATTTTGTGTTTAAAAGAAAATTATTCGCTGCAGATCTGCCTCTTGAAACTTCGTTAGATGAAATTTTACAATAACTGACACTTTTGGAGGGTCAGGTGTCCTTGGCATTGACGATTTTTGTGTTATTGTCCCAAAAAATTAGCGTTATAGATATTATAAACAATTTTAAATTATAATATGTCTTTATTTTACGATGACCTGCACTTTTTGAAAATGGGTAACCTCTGTCTGTGACCCTCTTGCCAGTTTTCAATAGTTATGACCGCATTTTCAGCTGCTTTCCGAAACACGAGTCTGCTGTCGTGCGAGGGTCGTTCAAAACGCCGTTAGTCTCGCATGGTTTCGTCCTTCAAAAATTTTAGCCACCGTTTTTATGAGATGATCATCATGTTGCACTCATCCTCGCCGACACTTAGCCATGTGTCATTTCCGACTTAACCATTCCCATTACTCCTGAAACAGAGAGTTTCACAACATACCCGACTTTGCAACCTACATTTTCGTGCCTGACCCATGGTCTGAGGTGAACCCTTTTTGTGAGCTCATGAAGGGTCGAATGCACTTGAAAACAATATCGCTGCTTGAGGAAGGTTGTCACCAATTCCCATGCAAAATTTCGACTGTTAATTTCCTGTTGATTCAGAATTATTGACAAAAAAGCATGGCTGGTACCTGTAAACGAACTTTTGAGACACCCTGTACAACTCAGCCATTTTTGAAGATATTTCGCTACAACTCTGTAGAGTAGTTCATCGGTGACTATTACTGTAACATATATTCTGTTTTTTTCCGAAGAATAAAAATAAATGATTTTTTTAAATCAAAAATATATTATTTTGTAATTGCATGTGTATTTTTTCTGAAATGTTCAAAATTTTGAACATCCGAGACAGCAATTTGATAACCACGTGTATTTTCAGTCTACTCGTGCAATTTGTAAATAAATCGGATCTACCTTAAAAACTGAGCTCTTGAGAGCGATTACCGTAGTTCAATGTTTTGCATCAAAATCGGCCGACATAACGTCACTCTGACGTCATTTTCGGCCGATCTATGGTAGTTAGGAACTTGTAATTTGATAAAAAGGTGTCAAATTGATGCCACTGAAGGTACTGCAAGTTTCGTGTTGCTACGTCAAGCGATGTAGAAGTCAGAAGATACCTATTGCAGAAAAACGGGAGGGGGCTCTATAGAGCTCCTAGTCATGCGCAGGTAAAGCTTCGTTGCGATGGATTGCTTTTTGCGCGAGTCGCAAAAACCGAGGGGGGGGGTCCATCCGACCCTTTACAAGTGCGAGGGTAAACCACACAGCAGCACAAATGAAAGCGAAATCTGGCGCGTTTTTTGGAAATCGGGAAACCTTTTTGGAGAGCATGGCTCTTCCATCAGCATCTAGCGGTAGGTAAGCCGTTCTGGATCCATCAGTACCTATCCATAACTACCTACCTACCGCTCATGTTTTTATTATTTGTGTTACATTTTACGGACATAGCTAGGTTTATGATGTCAGAATGTATAAATTCAATTTTTGTACTAACCTAAAATCTCAAAACATAATTTATTAACGTGCCGTTTTCACTTGAAGCTGCTTGAAAAGAAAGCATTTATTTGCAAGCTCATTTTGCTAATTGAACTATTCCCTACTCAAATGGCTACATGCAAGCCACCATTTTTTTTCTTTATAAGTTATCCATACCGGTGCAAGCTTTCGCTTTGCTATATGTACAGTGAAGATTTCTGTTCAATAGGAAATGATGTATAGGAAATGATGTCACAAATGATGAGTGGCAAGTGCCAAGTGATGAGTGGCAGCCGTACACCCTGCTGATAAGCTAAAGAAGAGAGAGAGAGAGAGAGAGAGAGAGAGAGAGAGAGAGAGAGAGAGAGAGAGAGGGGGAGGGGGGAGGGAGACGGACGGACGGACGGACGGACGGGACAGATGCAGACAGACAGACAGACAGAGAGGAGTGATATGTGCAAGGTGAAGTGGAACACCAAAACCCTGAGGCAGAACGGAAGAGCGGTAGCGAATATGGGGAGGCGAGAGAGCGAGAGAGGAGGCTGGGCCGAGAGTGCCCCGCAGGCGGTCCAACACTGCCCTGTCAAGTGTTTATTTTTACCAGGAGAGCCGCTCAACGTGTTCTCTCCTCGATGAGGGCCGGAGGGGGGGGGACGGTCGGGGGCTGAGTGCCGTGTCTGGGGTCGCGGGCGCGCCGCCGCCGGGGCCGCCGGGCCGGGTGGGCGCCACTTTTGTTGCCGCACTGCCGGCCGCGTCTGGCCCACCCGCCCAACATTGCCAGCCACGGCGTAACACCGAAAATAAACGCCGCACGGTGTCTGCAGCCGGCGCGGCGCGGCGCTCGGACCGGGCCGGGCCGGGCCGGCGCACACCGCAGCTCAGGCCAGACGGACGGTCACGTGTAGCGGGACACCGGCTCACGCCAGTCCGATGTCACTTCCCGGCCGATTATCATATCCTCAGATTATTGGTTAACTTTGTTAATTAAAGGCCTTTTTAATTTAAAGGCATCGTTTAATTTTTGCGCTTTGGCTGTGAATCTGCTTTACGTTGTGGTATATTATACCTAAATCGACAAATTATTTTGATTGGTACATGACAATGCCGGCTGGATTGTGGTCACTTGGTAATGATATCGTCTTCCAAGATCAACACTGCTTTCGTCGGAGCACCCAACACGCTAACGTATGTCGGGCGCTGTTTGCCATGCACTTTAGCTGACGTTAACCTTCCGGTCACCTGCGTACGGCTCTCATCGGGCTCTCTGTTTCATGTCAGAAGCAGAAAGAAGATATCGGTGTATCGCTAAATCAACCCGGTTAAAATGCCAACAAAATACAGCAATGTATTAATATTTTCTTATCCGCTCAATAAGAAGGAAGTGGGATTGGGTAACTAGTAAAAAAATGTATCTCATCACGTATCTATATTTAGTTGACAGCAGGAAATGTTATATTTTAACCCTCGCTGGTTTTTCGCGAATAACTCGCGTAAAAAGCGGCCGATCGCGACGAAACTTTCAGTACCCTCACATTGATCAATTTTACACCTACCCTGAAAATTTCATGACCCTGACCCAAATGACCTTTGACCTGTGACCTCTTTTCCGAGACCATGTTTGGCCGGAATCGCGATTCTGCGTATGTCGGCTCGCATTAGCCGCGCGTTTGCAAGCTTTTCGTGGTTTCAAACGTTCAAACATGTGATTTGATGTTGCTTCCATGCATTAGGGTGGGTGTCAAGGTCACCTGAAGGTCAGGTCAGGTCATTGACCTTTTGGTGACCTCGGGTGACCTCGGTTCACTTTTTCGAGCTGTACATGTTTCTAGGCTAGTTTTTGGAGCTGAATTCGAATTTAGCAACCATTTGAACATTTACGAAGTAGTTTTGGTGCCTTATCAACATGTTACGAAGCTGTCAGAGGCGGTTGACACGTACTACGAATACCCGTCACGATGCCTACTGGTTGACCTGACCTGACCTGACCCGACCTGGTCTAAATGCTTAAAGACATCATCTGTGATCAAAACTAACACGATATTCGTGATCAGCACCCCGAAAACCCCTTAGCAGCCACACTTTACGACTTTCTAACAGGACCCGATTTTCCCGACTTTGGGTCATTGACCTGACCTGGAAGGTCACCCAATGACCTAGGACCTTAAAATTGGGTATCATCGGCTTCCTCTCGTCACGGGCAACACGCTCGTTTTTTCCGCGAAGCTCTAGCTCGATCAGGGGCCAAACGGCAAGGGGGGGCGGGGGGGTCCAACCGACCCCCCCCCACACATTAGAAGCTGGCAAACGCCGCACACATGCGAGGGTTAATATAGGCGGTCTTACGTCGGCCCCCACAGTTGCTCTCCCGGTGTGAACTGAGATGCGGCCAAATGTTGGTTGGTGCGCTCCCGGTGTGAACTGATATGCGGCCAAATGTTGGTTGGTGCGCTCCCGGTGTGAACTGAGATGCGGCCAAATGTTGGCCAGCCGAGATGGTGGTGCTTTATCTACGGCTTCTCTATGGGTCGCAATGACAATCTTTGTTTTATAATGCTGTAATGTGGTCACCAGAGATGACGGCATCCATTAAAATGCATCAAGTCTCAAATGAACTTCTAGCTTAGCAAACGGATCTGGGCCTTTTTACATGCATACAACAGCCGCTTCTTGCACCGCAACGTTCAACGGCTAAAAAAATGTTGAGATAAAGGTACCTACTGCCTCCCCTGGGCCCTGGTCACATATTGTTGATGTATACGAGTACATATAAAAAACAGTGTAAGCATAGTACCTACAGACAATGTATAGTACGGACAAGCATATAGGTAGAACAGAGCAAGCAGTCTACGAAAATATCAAAAGGCAACTACATAAAGTTAGGTACATCAACTAAGTTTCATTAACTTTATGAATTTTTCTGCTTAACCTTATGTAATTATCTTTTAATATATTCGTAGACTACTTGCCAGAGGTGGGCATCGCTACCGAAATTCGGAAACCGCTACCGCTACCTTCCGCAACCTGAGGTACCCAAAGCGCAATCGCAACTCCGTAACTATTTTGCAGATTGTAAAACCGCAACTCGCAACTCCGCAACTCCGCAACTCCGCTACCCACCTCTATTAGGTTCCCATGTTATCAGTTTTAGTCCTGAAGTGAAGTGTTATATCTCACAGCTTGTACCTACCTTTGGTCGACCTCTGTTGGTGACCTGACTGTTGGTGACTGATGACGCCACGTGACCTATAATGCTCAATGCGCAGGTCATTGCGACACCAGTCGACTTAAATGACCTGCCAGCGTTACTTCATGCATGTTTTAGTTGTTTGGGATCATTTTGACGCAAATCCCGACGAGTTGTAGGTATTTTCTCTATTTGACTTATAATAGGGAGGTCTTCAGTTGACATGACCCTAGGTCACAAATATAAAAAAATATGAGACATACACCTTGTATATCTTGTTACCCTTGTCACATGCAGACAGTTTCAAAGTGATTGGTCAATGGGTGTAGCTAGGGCGCGTGTTTGATTTTTTTTTCGCAGATTGGGTCACTTGACTTGACCTGGTGACCTGACCTGAGGCGACCTGGGTCTGACATGTTGATGCAATGTGTGGAAAGGATGCAATAATAGCTGTGCCAAAAACAGCTGCGCTGCGCGCCGCCTTTTTTATATATCTGCGGAAAACCTTACGGAGGGGTGTCCAAAGACCCCTCACCCCGGCCCGTGCTGGCGACCATAAAATTTGACTTAACACTCGCCTGTGTGCGGTGTTTTACAGCGTCTAACGTGCGTGTGTGTGTGTGTGGAGGGGGGTCGGTTGGACCCCTCCCCTGCCGTTCGGCACCTGATCGAGCTAGAGCTTCGCGGAAAAGACGAGCGTGTTGCCCGTGACGATAGGAAGCCGATGATACCCAATTATAAGGTCCTAGGTCATTGATTGAACTTTCAGGCCAGGTCAATGACCCAAAAGTCGGGAAAATCGGGACCTGCTAGATCTTCGTAAAGTGAAACTGTTATGGTTTTGTTTTCGGGGCGCTGACCATGAATTTCATGTTTGTTTTTATCGCAGATAATGTCTTCACGCATTTAGGCCAGATCGGGTCAGGTCGGGTCAACCAGTAGGCGTCCTACCGCCTATCCATAGTACCTAGGTGTCAACCAATAACCACTACTGAAAGCCTCGTAACATGTTACGAAGGCACTAAAACTATTTTGTTAATGCTCAAATGGTTGCTAAATTCGAAATCAGCTAAAAAAAAAAAAAAACTAGGCTAGAAACATGTGCAGTGCAGTGCAAAGGGTGCAGTGGCGCCACCGCCAGGCGCCGGCGCGGCGGTGGCGGCCCCGGTAGCGGTTGCGCTTTATAATTTTTCGCCTCCGCAACTCGCAACTCCGCAACTTTTTTGGGCACGGTAGCCGATCCGTAACTCGGCTACCAAGAGGGTAGTCCGCAAGTTGCGGAGTTGCGGAGTTGCGGACCTAAGTTGCGCAATGCCCAGCTCTGCTACTTGCTCTGTACTATCTTGGTTCATATTTAGCCCATGGGCTCGGGTAACGATTTAACATAGCAAAATGAAATCACGCTACCACCGGCGCCCTGAGCGATACAGATGCAAGCCAGTGACCTTCCTTTAAGTGTCTGCACTGTTGGCCAATGATATCAGTTAACCTGTCGTTATATAATGAATAGAATAATGACTCACTCGTCGAGGCATCTGCACGCTTCTTCGCAATAATGCTGTTTGTTGTGCACGTTGGTTTTGAGTTTTGACGCCCGCCTGGGTGTGCGTCATGGTGGGTTGGACTATTCGCGGTGTGTCAGTTTTGACACCTGACATGTGTGTCATGGGCTCGTGCCGCGCGGATGTTCGGAATGTGTGTCCGCATCTGAATGGTCCTCATGGCGATCCCAGGTCAGCGCCGGGGCTGGTGTCGTCATATTTATGTCATCCGACGGTGGACAGCTCAGTTAAGCATGTTTGGCACCGGTAGAACTTGTCAAGATATATCGATTCTTTTAGATGATTTAGTTTGTTTTATTCTCACTGCCCATCTCACGTTCAAATCAGTGTTGTATGATAGCCTGTTTACAAGTGGGAATGCAGCTCTCCAATTCGTCGGGTGAAGTAGAGCGCGGCTGACTAGATGCTACTGTTAGACCTCCGTGGCTGTTAGAATTTCGTCCAAACACACATGTCCATTGTGGAAGGCTCTGCATCACTACAGCTTAACCCCGCCCGTATATCGGCTGTCAGATATGATAGCGCTGTCTACTGTCCACTGTCCAATGCTCTACATGTGTCTCTGTGGCTGTCAAACGTGACTGTAATGGCTGAGAGCTGGCTGCTGGATTCTGACAATCGTGCGCGCTGTATGGGCTGCCGTCCGTATGCGCCGGTCGGAGTCCGTCCGTCTGGTATGGCTGCGCTGGCTGACCGTGCGTGTGTCTGTGTGCTACTGTCCGTACGTCCGTGTGTCGGGCGGGGCCAGCCGTCGGGTAGAGGCCGGCTATGAGACGTGACTGAGCTAGCTGACAGCGTGTGTGTCTGTGTGCCGCAGGAGGGGCGGCTGCCATCCGTATGTCGGGCGGGGATCAGCTGTTGGATGTGACTGTGCTGACTGATTATGTGTGTCTGTGTGCCGCAGGAGGGGCGGCTGCCGTCCGTATGTCGGGCGGGGTCCAGTTGTCTGATGTGACTGCTAGCTGACAGCGTGTGTGTCTGTGTGCTGCAGGAGGGGCGGCTGCCGTCCGTATGTCGGGCGGGCGCCGGCGCCGCCCCGTGCCGACGTCCCCGGAGCCGCGCCGCCCGGCCGGCCGCCGCCGGCGGCGACCCAGCTAATATGTCGACCGATGGCGGGCCAGCTGTAGCATGGCACTCCGCAGGCGGGCGCGCCGCCGCGACAAAACCTCCGGCGAAAAGTTCAAAGACTGCTGCCGCGGCTTTGTGGCATTCGTCTTTAGCAACGTGGGCATCATCGCGCTGTTCCTGGGCTACGCCATCATAGGGGCCATAGTGTTCAACAAAATCGAGGGCGAGAGCGAGCGCGAGAAAAAGGACGACGTGGTGGAACTGCGCCGGAACACGGTGCGCGAACTGTGGGAGATCACCTACACGTTCAACGTCATGTTCGAGGGCAACTGGACCGAGATGGTGGACGAGAAGATCCTGCAGTTTCAGAACAGTATCGTGAAGGCCGTGGGGGAGGGATATGACGGACGCGCCGAGGTGGCCTCCCAGTGGACCTTCTCGGGAGGCTTCCTCTACTCGCTGACCGTGATGACCACAATCGGTGAGTACCTACTCCACGGCTGGTCGCTGCTAGTTGGTGACTGCTAGTCGGCCTAATGAAGGTTTTGCCTTGTATGTGTATGAACCCCTCGGCCCTCCTGTCCCCTGAAAATGCGTTTTTTAGGCCATGTTGTAGTGATGCAGCGCTTACGTAAGTCTGATGACCATGACCTTTCAAAATCTTTCAGTTCATTGAATGGTTTCTTTTTTCACTTCCCTATGATGAAGATCAATTACCGCTTGTCCTTTTGGTCAACATTACATTGAGCGGATCCTTCGAATTTACCGAAAATAAAAAGTTTGAATGGAGACGACGCCGACAATGATGTACCTCTATCGGTAATGGTACTTTGCTCGGATAGGTGTTTCTTTTCTGAGTGAAGACATGCTGGAGTTTTATAACACACATATTATCCTCATGCTATCATTAAAACTTGAATATTATGTCATCTTCCGGATCGACTAACATCTCCATTGTTGTCCAACCGCTCGCTCCCACGGCGCGAGGAACAACTCGGACACTTCAGTACGGTGTCGAGCTCAGCCACCGCCGGGCAGGGTTTTTCTCGGAGCTCTTAGCCGGCAGAGTGGGTCAGGAC
The DNA here is from genome assembly GCF_019059575.1 of Amphibalanus amphitrite. Taxonomy (NCBI): domain Eukaryota; kingdom Metazoa; phylum Arthropoda; class Thecostraca; order Balanomorpha; family Balanidae; genus Amphibalanus; species Amphibalanus amphitrite. Next base: position 104,617 of record NW_024881587.1, read on the forward strand.
GGCCCTGAGGGCTGGCCGGGCCGAGTTGGCGGCACGGTGCGCCCCTCCTGACGTCACGAGGTCGGCTCAGCTGACTGCTGCTGGTCGCCAGCTGAGCCGGCCGGTCGGCGTGCTGACTTCCGCCCGCCGCCGGTGCCGGGGCCGCGCGGACGGCCGGGTGGCGGCGAGGTGCGCCGAGTGCGTGCGACAGCCGCCAGGCCGCATCCGAGGAGGCTGCGGCGGCGGCTGTCCCCGCCCACCGGCGCCGCCGCCGCCCACCGCCCCCACAGTAAGACGCGGCCGTGCATCATCCATTAGTTATGTTGGCAGGGTCGATGGCAGGTCGAGGGCTGTAGACCCCGCCGGCCGCGCCTCGCCGGCAACACAGCACATAAAACACGGTATTCTGGGCACCAGCAGGCATGCAGCTCGTCAGGGGTTCTTTCAGAGGGAAGGAGACGCCAGGAGTGGCGAACGGAAGGGGAGGACGGCGCCGTCCCGCTCCCCGGCGCCGACCCGTCCACCGGGCCGCACCGACCGCCCTGGGCTGAACCATCCGCGCGGAGAGCTCTATAGGCAGCGGCTACAAAACGACTGGGATGCCAACCAAAACACAGATATTCCGTGCCATTCATTTTTTCTTTAACAAGGGTTTTGTTTTTTGTGTCTTTCTCGTGAGGTAATGATGAGTAACAAGTTGCGAGGTGCCGACATGTCAGGTGTCCTTTGCATGGAACCGGGGTTGGATGCCAGCGGCCACGGGCTCATGAACTCAAAGACATTAACAACAACAATTCAAATCACATAGGTATGGCCAACGGATCTGTCCTTTGCCGATATACCTACCCCAAAATTAATGTTAGATCCTAAGCTAACCGTTTACTTTTGGTGCCGACCGCCACTCTTTCGATAGCCCGGAATGAGTTGCTTGGGTAACATGTGCCAGTGATGTGGCGTAGGTGTTGAAACGGCGGTTGGTTTGTATATTTATGCCATTCTAAAATGCGTCTGCTTGTGATATTGAGCGTTTGGTGATGTGATCTGGCGGAATACCCAGAACTCCAGCCGGGGCCGGATACGAGTGTGTGCAAATAACCGAACGCAAACTTAGTATAACCGATCAACAATCGCGGGTTTCTCCACGACCTAACTGTCTACAAAAATGTTTATAGTAAAAAGTTATATTTAGGTATGCTTCTATTGTTTCTGTTTTACTCGAACAGATATTTGTGCAACTGTTGTACGTTAATGGGCCCCTGGGCTCGCATTATATTGTTTGACGTCATTTTTTACTACGAATCAGAGGGCAGTCGGACCGACCGCCCACTCCACCGGCACTTGGTAGCCAAAACTGCCTGGCCGTCTCCCCTTATCCTGCTGACGCTAGTCAAGTCCCAGCTTGATGAAATAGACTACATCAGTGGATAATAATTTAACTAACATAATGCTGTTAAAATATTTGCTGCTGCATTTTCTTTGATGTTGCGCCAAGCACTATGCACACTTGACAGATACGTCCCTCGTGAAGTACGTACGAACCGTAAGGGTCCAAGGTCCCCACAATTGAGACGGTATTCTAAGCACTGTGCTAGAAATGCGGTGACACATGAACTCATGAGTCCTAGCAGGCCTGAATTCTTTCCCAAGAACGTGTCTCATAACACACCGCACTGTACAGCGCTTTGCGGGGATATTATCTTCATTCGTCTTAGCAACTGGTTTATGCACGGCTAGGCTGCCTTGTTCCCTGATTTCAGTAACGAAAGGATAGGATATATCATGGATATCCCAACATAACAGCGCGATGTCGTCTCAAGCCGAGGGATAACCGGTGTTTGCAGGATTTATTGGCATTTATTGGACATCGTTTTAGGTTAGAATGACACACTGAAAGGGATGCGGCTCAAACTAATGATAACACTTAATTCAATTAATGTTCATTAAATATCGAATGCATTTACACTACAAATTACCAGTAAAACGCCTTTTGGGCGAAGAACGAGCGAGCGTGATAGTGAGCCCTGCACGTGCGGAAGGGCGAGAGGGTGCTTCCAACGGGCTTGTGCAAAGCACCCTTCTAACCGGTCGCTAGCGGTGTGCCAAATTTGAACGCAATCGGCCCAGCCGTTCCTGAGATCTGGAAGCGGCATTCTGCACGTGCGCACGTGCAAACGGGGTCCAAAATGACTTTTGCACGGCACCCTACTAACTGGTCCCCAACCGTGTGCCAAATTTGAGCGCAATCGGCCCAGCCGTTCTCGAGATCTGGAAACGCCCCCTGCACGTGCGCACGTGCAGTAGCACCCTAACCGCAACACATGGGAATGCATTGCCTGGTGGGTGCCTACCTGTATGCCAAGTTTCAGCGAAATCGCCCCAGTAATTACCGAGCTACTGAAATGGGAACAAATTTGGCACCTCTTATTGTTGTATTTTGCACGTGCACTGGGGGTGACCCACATACATCGAGAGTATCCTATTTTGGGTAGAAGAGATGCTGCTACTCTACAAAAATTACCGCAAGTCAATCGCCCAAGCGGCTGCTGAGATATGAGCCTCTCAAAATCACTACTTTTGCAAAACAGCTTGAACACCCTTGACTTTTCACGTGGCACGTGCCACGACGGTCACTGAGATGTATCAAAAGTAGTCAATTACGGGGTAGAAGGGATGGGGCTACCCAACAAAAAAGACCGCAGGCCAATCGGTCCAGCGGTTGCTGAGATATAAGCCTCTCAAAAGCGTTACAGGCCGGGCCGGGCCGGGCCGGGCCGGGCCGGGCCGGGCCGGGCCGGGCCGGGCCGGGCCGCTCATACTGAGATTTTTCCGTTATATTGAAAAGACTCACTTCGCTCGCTACGCTCGCTCGCTCGTAATTATGTGATTCTTTAAATTTGCTGGCTCGATTCTCCTAATTGAACTGAGCAATAGAAGTAGGCTCCATAGAAGGCGATTATGAATGCGTGCTATTTGCGTGGTGGACAACGGACATTCGAGTTTGACGTCTCAGTACTGCAGCTAGAGGAACAAGTAACCATAGATGGCAGAGACAGACGGATTTCTATTAAGTATCAGCAGCGAGCCATGCGTTGCACATTTACATCTCTCTTGTATTGTAGGAAGGCCCGTCAGGTTTAGGTAGGTATTTAGCAGAGAATGATGAAGTTTATGTTATATGTAGCGGGCAATAACGTAGTCTCTTACATCACAGAAGCTCACAATTTTAACATGATCACAGATTTACAGCTTAGCTATATACGTGCATTGATGAATAGGTACTTACAAAACTATAGGAGAAATATTTTAAACACTGACCGGCATGACGGCGAACTGCCTCGGGTAGCCGTTTCGCCGTTAGCAGACTGGTAGGTATACTGTGCCGCAACGCCTGGAGATGGGCGGCACAGCATGCTTCCAGGCGCGTGCCACTGCTGCCATCTATGGGCAGTAGCTAGAGTATTGAGCGCGAATGGCGGAAGGGCGGTGCGCAGCGAAGTTTTCGCTATAGTCAATGTTTAATGCATGAGAATTAAATGTGCCTGTACTTAATGAATGTATCAAAAATGCCGAATACACTCGAATTTTTGCTCATTTTGCAGAAAAATTACCTGTAACGATGAAAACATTGGCACTGCTGGTTTCATTTCCTCGGGCTGCATTTGCACCGTGCTCTGACATGAGCAACACAATCCGCTGGTCTTCCTTTAGCTTGGTATCTTCGGATCACTTATGTTACTAAAATTGTCATATATTGTGACTTTGGTTGGTCCTGTCAAATTTTAAACTCCGCTCCCCGTAGGTTACCTATAATTTAAACTTTAAGCTGAAACGGTGGGATGCTCTACCATTTTTGGGCGCGTCGGGGCTCGTAGTTTCGTCGTCATACTGCTACGACGCCGATTCATCTGTTCTTTGACGGATTGCCTCTTTCTGACCCTGATCCCTTCTTCCATTTTCCGCAGGTTACGGCAACATCGCGCCTCGCACCAGCATGGGCAAGATCGTCACCATTTTCTACACGTGCATCGGGTTCCCGCTGTTCCTGCTCTACCTGTCCAACATTGGCAGCGTGCTGGCGCAGAGCTTTAAGTGGCTGTACGCCAAGCTGTGCAAGTGTCGGCCGGCGCGGATAGAGGTGCTGGGGCCGCCGGTGCCGGAGCCCGAGCCGCGGGACGAGGACGAGGAGGCGCCGCGATGGCCCGACGAGCTCGGCTCGTACCGCAGCCAGCCGGCGGCGGCCAGCTCCGAGGAGGCCTCCTCGAGCGGCTCGAGCAGCTCCTCCGAGCTGGACCTCAGCACCGTCACCGTGCCCATCTCCATGTGTCTCATCATCATGGCAGTGTACATTTGCGGCGGCGCCATGTTCTTCGCGCGGCTGGAGGAGAACTGGGACTTCCTCACCAGCTGCTACTTCTGCTTCATCAGTCTGAGTACGATCGGGTTCGGCGACTACGTGCCCGGCGACTCGATCCGCTCCGAGACCGGCAGTGTCGAGACCGGCTTCGTGCTCACCTCCATGTACCTGATGCTCGGCATGGCCATCATTGCCATGTGCTTCAATCTGATGCAGGAGGAAGTGATACAGAAGGTACGCTCGTGCGCGCGCTGTCTCGGCTGTTTGCGTGGCCAGGGCTGAGTGTCGTGTGCGCCAGTGCAGAGGGTGTGGTCGGGTGGCCGAGACAGGGGACGATGAACGGTGATCGGTGAGCGGTGGAAGGTTAACGCCACGGCGAGCGGTGAACGTTCCTCTCTAGAGAGAGAGAGAGAGCCGACCTCTGGACAGGAGAGCGACGGACCAGAGCCGATTCGGCGGTAGCGGGCCGGAACCAGAGTGCGCCTCACAGCTCCCGACTATCGCCACCAATGACCGTGATACCGACGTCCGTCAGATGTCCACCGCCGGATGCCCATGGTATGACGAGTCCCGGGCCCGGATACCGAGCTTCCCAGACTCACCAAACGCTCGCCAGAACTCGGATGGAGCCACCCCGGCCGCGGGTCTGTATGTGTGTGTGCTGCGCGCGCGTGTGTGTGACATACTTGGCCAGCGCGGTCGCTGAGACTCACTCATCTCTGGTACCTCTCGCGTCACGGCACATTTTTTATCCGCGCCACTGACGCCGTCTACAGATGGTGAATGACCTATCCGGGTCGTTGACAATGATTTGTTAGCTCTAGCGTCGCGTGTCTACTCTTGGCCCCGTAGCAATGCTCGAACCGTCCATGATTTTTTCCGGCTCTCATTTTAGACGTACCCACCACCCGTGCAACGTCCCCGGTTGTGATAGCTATCCATTAGACGAGCCGCAACCGATTTGTATGAGCCAAATATACGCCCTTACACGATGGAGCGTGGCCCGTTCAGATCGCTCTGCTGTCCCGCCGCTCTTTGTCAGATCTTGGGGAGGCACTGAGCTGTGAACGGGGCTGGCATCGAGAGCGATGGAATCCGGGAGGTACTGATTACTGAAGTACTACCCCATTGGGGACCTGCTGTGAGACAGTGAGCCCCTGGGGACCACCTGAACTTAGGAATCAACGGGAACCCTCGATTCATCTTTCTAATGTAGGACCCTCTGAAACATACAGTCCATTAGGGTCATCGTATATTATTTGACCCCGAGGGTCAGCGAGGCCATTAAGGTCGGTGGGGTGGCGGTCGGCGCGGCTCAAACGGGCGGCCGGGTCGGCCCGTCTGACCCGGCACGCGCTCTAATTGGCTCGGCAGCGGGCGGCGCGGCCAACCGTTGGCGGCCGGCGGCCCGTTCATCAGTCAGTGGCCGTCCATCTTCCAGCGGCCGCGGCGCCGCTGCCAGCCGCCGCCACACGCGGTCCCCTCCCAGGCATGCGCGACCGGCGACACTCGGTGACGGCACCTGACGGCACCTGACGGCACCGGGGCAACGGGCAGAAGCACCAGACGGCACTGAGAGGTACCCGAGGCACCAGCGGCACCAGAAACACACACAAGGCACCTGGGACGACACCAGGGATACTGAATGGAACATGAGACACCCAGAGGCACCACCCGGGACACCCAGCGGCACCCGCGACGCCCAATACGTACCCAGTACACATAGCGGCACCCCGGACACCCAGCGACACTGGGGACACCAAGCGGCGCCTGAAGCATCCAGCGGCACCTGGGACCCGGCAGAGGTGCCTGAGAGACCGGTGGCGTTTGGACTCACCCGGCGGGACCGCTCAGGTCCTGCCAGCGACAGATGGGCTCGCAGCCCTCCAATGATATCGCGCCCCGGGTGACACCAGTCAGTGGTTGGTCAATGGTCATCTCCGGTAGTCTTTGAAATGTACTGTCTGCTGTCTCAGTTCGTCTGAGGTTACCCATTACTATTCAGCATCAAAATGAGCGCACAGGACAAACAAATAAAAATGTCCCACGAAATGAACATCTAACGTGGTGCTTCTCCCGATTTCTTAGAAGCGAGATCCTATTCCTATCCTTTGTGACTTATCATATGAGATCCTATGCTGCTTGGGTAACGATAGGCTAAGACGACCTTGTCACTAATCTCGTCCTTGTACTCATCTTTCTCCCGGCTACAGTGCAGCGGCGACTGTCATTGTTTTATTTGGACAGAATCAGCGGCACTACAATGTCAGCCGCGGTTCCAATGGTCGCTGACGTTGAAAAACCGCGCTGCCCTCTGGTATCAAAGCGGACATTTGTTTCGGTAAATGTCCTGTCAGCCTTACCCCGCCAATCAGATAAGGCGGTGACATTTGGTGTTGAGGAAGCCCCGGCTCAGTCATCGTCCAAGTTAACTTGGCAAAACAGGTCCGGCATGCTGAACGTGGTATCAAACATGACCCCGAGCGGTCCAACACTGTTTTAGAACTGTGGCTGCCTACTGGTTCGATTTAGTGAAACTCCACGGTGACAGGAAGCCCGGTGTACCCCTCGGGTCGACACCCTCCCCTTTCCACCCACCCACCGACCCCATCTCCGCCAAACGCCGGTTTGTTCCAATCGTGTATACAGAATATAGATATATGTGCGGCGTGCGTCCACCTGGCCGCTCAGTGGCAACAACCGTAACACGTCCGTATACAACAGCACACACGGCGTTCGCAATGCACCTCACAACCGGCCTCTGCCGCTGACCATACCCGTGGCGTCCGTCCTGGGCTGACAAGTGGCCGCTGACCGTGCTGGGCTGGCCAGTGACCGCTGACCGTACCCGTGGCATACGCCGACCGTCCTGGGCCGACCAGTGGCCGCTGACCGCGCCGGTCACGGTAGTGATGACCTCTGGTCCGAAGGATGACCGCTGACCGTCTCCACGACGACGACGAGATAGTGGCAGACGTGAACGAACAGACAACAATACTTATTCCATAACTGCTGAGTTTAAAACACATGCAACAAAAACAATGATCAAGAAGTAGACATTCACAAAATGTATCGGAGTTGGTCCGACAGATTCGTGAATCAGGTACTTCCTTGCTGTTATGAGTTGCATGCATAAAAATCGCTCAATTATGAAACATGCTTTCGTTGAATCGGTTCACATCTGCATCACACAAGTCCGCCTCGACCAGAGACGCTCCACAGTCCAACGTTATTAACATGGCCCTGATGTAACTGTGGTCCTGGGGAAACACGACCATGACCAGCGCCTCTGGCATAGCCGGATCTCTCCGGGCAAATCCGGCTTGCCCCGGACACAGTCGGAACGTTCCGGACACAGCCGGACTGCTCCGGTAACAGCCAGGGCGGTCCGGCCCAGGTCAGATCGCTCCCCACTCGGCGCAGTGTAGGCCCGATCTCCCGCTCCGCAGCCCGTCCCGAGCAGCGCGCACCGCGGGCCGAGACAACGGTCAGTGTGGCTCCACAGCCCGGCCCCGCAGAGACGCGCACCATCTGCACGCCTCCGGAGTCAGCGGAGAGCGCGGCGGGTCAGCAGCGCTCCGGCGCGCACCCGCAAAGATATTCCCCATCACAGTGCAACAGCGTATCGCCTCATTACTCGTCGCTCTCAAGCTGCTTACGGCGCCGCGGACCAGACAGCTTAACGACTAACGTAAGAATATATCCGAACATATCGAATGTACTCGCCTAAAGTCGCATGCATCTTCACTATTTTTTAAGTTCAATGTTCAAGTACATTGCTCACGACGAGCTAAATGAAAACTGAAATACAAAGAAACCTACCGAACAGAATGGCTGTCCAAATCCGCTGAGATAATCATCGCTACATCTAGTGGCGGCGACAGAACTCTTAGTACAGTAAACGGTCGCCAGGGTAAACAACCTTCAGCCCGTTTGCGATCACAGTTGGCAGCTTGCCACACGCGAGGGCAGCGGCACCGATAAAACGAGGGAGGGGGTCCACGGCTATCTGACAGCGAGCAGACACCACAAGTAACAACACAGTCTTAAATAGACACCAGCAAGCGACGTCGGGCGGGGAAGAGCCACTGAATGATCGGGAAACTCCGACATGAACACATTGGAGACGCAGGTGCCGGACTAAAACGGAAACAACAAGTCTCCTTTCTTCCGCGTGGCTGCGGTACGTACTCTCTCTCACCTCTAAAAACAAACACCCACCGCACAACGAACTAAAAACGCAAATGGGATACGTGATGATCTAAGATGGAAACACAAAGCACATGATATTGGCTGCAACAAGAAGTCCGTAGTACGACGTTCACAGACAGTTTACAACAGTACAATTGACGACAGCGTTACGCTAATGACCATCGCCGGCAGCGCGACTGCCGCCGCCGCGCGGACCCTCGCCCGCGACACATCACAGGTAAGCACACTGTGGGTAAACGATTGGGGAGCCGCCGCGCCCCCGACCCGCCACCGTCGTGCCTCCGGCCGTGACAGACAGCGCGCCCGAGTCGCGAGTCGCGGACTCCGAGCCGTGACTCGGTGCCGGCCCGACTGGGCGCCCTTAGCCGGGCTCGGCGTGCGGGGGGAACGAGTCGGTACTGATGGAGCGGCCTGTCTCGTAGCTGATCAGCACGTGTTTGACGTACTCCTGCAGGTCTCCGGCCACGCTGACCTCTGTCGGAGGGACGGGAACGTCAGCGACAGCGACAGCGACCGCGCCGGGCGCCGCACTGGTCGACCGACAGTGGTGCCCTCTACACAGAGTCGCAACTCCTAGACAATGAGGGGAGCCTTCCTCTAGATCCAGCCTGTCATCAAGTGATTGTTCAAAAGCTAGTACACCAATTTGGTACATTAACGTCACCTGTTTTTAAGGAAGTCTGTCTGAGTCGCACACATTTAATGTATAAGCTTTAACCGAAACATAACGAAATGGAAAACTCTCAATTATCGGAACAGAGTGAATGACTTAGAAGCACGTGTTGATCTGCATATAATCACTATTTGTTGTTAGTTTGGTAAAAGATTGTTCAAACACCAGCTCTAAGTTTTATTGGGAGCTTTCGGAAGCGTTACAGCTTCCTTCGTCAGCCTTGGATAGAATTCTTAAAAACTGACAGATGTACACGTAAGTACAAAACAATTAAAAAAAAAACGAATGGTTTTTCAAATGTTTTTTTTTATTTTTGATTTGGTTTTTCAAATGTTTTTTTGATTTTTGAATTGTTTTGTACTTACGTGTTTATCTGTCTTTTTAAGAATTCTATCCAAGGCTGACGAAGGAAGCTGTAACGCTTCCGAAAGCTCCCAATAAAAACTTAAAGCTGGTGTTTGAACAATCTTTTACCAAATGACTCCGTCCCAGCTCAACAACATATATAATCTTGTTGTTAGTTTATAAAGAGAAAGTGACACGTGATACTTTTCCCATTTGGATGTCAACAAAGTTGTGCCAAGAGCTTGCAATTGGTCGTCTAGGGATTCTACACTCACTGGATGCTTGTCTGCAGACTTTGTCAATCATGTGGCTGGCGTCCTCGGGTCGAACTTGGGACACCCCTGGCAGAACTCTGGCTCGAAGGAGGTGGCCGACCTCCCTCAGAGCGTTACTTAGACGCCCTGAACACAGACAGAACACAGTAGTGTCAGATAGACTGAAAAACAATACATTCAACTGTGGACGGCCTGTCCAATTCGGTCGATGACGGAAAAATATCGGGAGCTGAGAGAAAAGAGACGGAAGATCGAGATGTAGATGGAACTACCGAGGCAAAGGTAGAACAATCGATAAGGTGAGAGAGACTCTGAGGGACTGGAGACACAGAGGGTGGAAACTTAATTTACGTCTATTATTGGCTGTCAGGGGTCAGCCCAAAGTACTACCTGCACAAAAGGTGTCGTCATCCCTGACGCAATACCCACGGTGACTAGCAATACCATCGTTGAAGTCAACCGCCAGTGCGAAGCAAGGAAAGTTCATTCAGCGGGTCAATATTTTTCCGACAAGTACAGTTGTGTACAAGTACAGTTGTACAAGCTATGCTAAAACAAATTAAGCTGTACACTGCGTAATTGGTCGTTACTTACTATGCTCTTCATTGAGGCCGGATAGTTGAATTTTGTTGGCTTCGTGCTGCGCCTTCTTCTTCAGTCGACAAACTCTGCAACAGCAAATTACAAAACACTATCAAACAGAGAACAAAAAGTAATCCGGATGCGATCACGACGACAAAAGCCTTCCAAGGGGAAAAACATCATCGAGTGGAGACTCAAAAAAGAACATTGCACATTGCCCACTAAATCCACGGAAGTGCCGTTCAAAGCTTACCTGGAGGCCAGTTTGTTTTTCTCCTTGCGGGAGGTGGGCCGCGCGCTGAATGGCAGCTCCGAGATGGGCGTCATGTCGGTGATGAGGCGGTTCAGCTTCTCCAGGTCCCCGCGAATCAGCAGCAGTTTGCGCGGACTGGGCGTCAGGTCGTTACCGTCTCCCCGCCTCGCCTTACCACTGTCGGTACGCGGTGCTCAGTTAGATATCAGGCCGTCTAATGCCGACATTAAACAATAACAGTCTCACGACAGATATGACAGGTTGAAATGTGCTTTGTGCGCCATTTAGTCCACCAGCGACTGACCAGTCACCAGCCCACGTTGTACCCACCCGAATCAACATTACGTCCTTCCCTCCATTACTCAATGGTCAGGCTCTAGCCCTCCCGATCTCGCAAAACAGTACGACAATACGGCTGTGTCTGACGCCGTACCTGTGTCTGACGCCGCGCCTGTGTTTGATCATTGATGTCGTACCTGTGTTTGATGCCCTCGATGTGGAAGTTGCTGGAGAAGACGGGGTCGACCGCCTGTCGCACGTGGTACGGGTCGGCCATGTCGGGTGACAGCTGTAGCCGGGCGCCCTTGGGCCCCTTGGCCTGCACGTTATACTGCCAGAAGTAGCGGTCCCGGCGGCTCAGCGAAGAGCTCAGACTCTCGTCGTCGCCGATGTTGGAGCCTGTCGACGGGGGGGGGGGGGGGGGGCGGCGTCACACTGGTAGGTGATTTTAGCTCACTGCTGTTCTCGAAAAGGTTAAAGGAAAGAACACAACAGAAAGTAAAGGATGGTCCCCAGTCGAGCTGACAATGATACAGTTGGGAAGGGAGCTACTTTGACGAGTTCACCTTATTCATTGAGCTGAAATGTCTTCCAGTTATGCGACCTCACCTTGGCCAATGCTACCAATCTGGCTGGTCTGGCTTCAACAGCGCAAACCTTTGACGAAGCCCTGCGATGGCTACCAAACGTTTATAACGCTGTCTGTTTAGATATGTGAACGACCTATTCAGGATGTCAGCCTGAGCTACTCCGCCAATAACACCCAGTTCAGAGAAAGGCACCAGCGTTCCGACTGGCTGTGAATTCAGCGAACATCCAACTGTGAACAGCTCTGGCATAGTTGCGGTCGCTGACACCGAGAAGACGGGATCCCAGAGGTTTACGTGCCTAGTTTTGAAGGGCTGCCAACACTAAAGCTGGACGATGACTGCCTTCCGAGTCAGACACAGGTGACGATTCATTTACCGGGAAATAATCTAAGGTTGCTATTTTATGCTTCCATTGACCAGGCCCAGAGGAGCCTTCTCTGAGTGATATCCTATCACCCATGGCATGCCTTGAATACCTGGCATGCCAGGAAAATCGCTATCATTTCCGCCGCTCTTTTGAGCTGTGTGTTCAATGGCCAGCGGCTCAGAAGAACCGCCACCACTGCGCCTCCCTCTGTAAAACTCGCCACCAGGCCGGGTTAAATCCGGACCGGATGGCATGGATTGAAGTAGCTCGACCAGGCCGCGGGCTAAATAAAGCGCCGAGCAATCACGGCGGCGCGGCGGCCGGCGCCGACGGCGAATGGGGCAAGTTCGCAGTTAGCCCGGCGCCGGAGAACGAACCGGGCGGAGCACTCCGGAACAGTCAGATGGCCCGGTGTCGATAGGTGAAACTCTTACACAGATCAGCTTTGTTTTTATCTTTCCACCCTTCCGCCAATCGTCACAGATTAGATACTTATCAGCCTCGTTACCGCCCGTCTCACATATCCAAATCGAATTTGTAGGCTTTGGGACACTCCTTCATATCCCCAGAATACTCTCAACTATTTTAATAGTTGCCGTTTTGCAGCTGTTTCATTCCTGTCCCGCGCCACCACTGCACCGTGTCCGCCGCGCCGTGCATTGTCTCACCTGCGTCACTATCGCTGTCCGAGTCGTGATCGTCGTGAGAGTCGGCGCCGTCATCTCCGTACGACCCGTACGAGCCAGGACTGAGAATGCCACCTGCCATTGGATGGCACCGGTACGGGGTCAATGGCGCGTATACACGGGTCATGAGCCGATAGAACGGCGACAACGCTCAATTCGATACAATTACACGTATTTCACTTTTGACGGACTGTAGCCTCGACATGTTAGGCCATGTTCTTACGCAGGAAGACATACAGCGAATAGGCAGAATTGGTAGTCTTTCAGGGTAAGGGAAGCCAAAACATGCTGACATCACAATGCAAATAGTAGAATCGCGTAGAATCACGTCCTATCGTCTGATTAAAATAGCGTGCCAAACAGGTGTGTTAACGCTACAGGGCCTGTCATTTCGTTGAACTGCTTCACCAGAGACCAGGATCTGGCCGCATACAGTGTTTACGCCCCCAGGGATTATACTAACCGCGCTATGGTCGCTCGGCTCGTGACTCACCTGATAGAGACGACCCCGATCCGCGAATCTCCTCGCGTCGGCCGAACCCGGTCGGCGTCGGCACCGGCACGTCGCCACAGGGCACCGAGCTGCTGAGGCGGCTCGAGAGGCCGCAGGGACCGCCGGCGATGGGCGCCGAGCCGCCGCCGGCCGTCAGCAGGGCCTGCAGCGTGCCGCGCCGGCCGCCCGGGTAGCTCGGCAGCAGCGGGTCGAACCTGCTGGCCGGCGACGCCGCGCCGCCCGCCGACCACTCGCAGCCGCCGGCCGGCGACCAGTCGCACTTGAACGACCAGTCGGGCGCCTCCGTCTTGACGGCGGGCGGCGGCGGCGCCGTCGACTGGCCCCCCATCGGCTCCAGCTCCAGCTCGTGTAGGTCGTCGCCGGCGTTGAGCTCGGTCAGCGTCGGCCCGGGCAGCAGCTCGCTCACCTCCACGCCCTCGAAAATGTCGTCGTCGATCTGGAAGTGCTGCAGGTTGCGTGCCAGCTCTGGCTCGTGGCTGCCCACGTGCCAGCTGCCCGGGCTGGGGCTGGAGGCGAACTCGCCGTGGGACGGCTGGTAGGAGGAGGCGGCGCCGGCCGACGAGCCGAGCTCCACGGCCGGCCGATCGGGGCGCCGCTCGGTGAACTCGGGCCGGCAGTAGGGCCACTGCGGCCGGCCCGGGATCGGCACGCCCACCGTGTAGCTCTGCGGGTCGTCGGACGTGAAGGGCTCGTCACCCTTCTCCAGGCCGCCGTCCCCCTGTCGCGAACTGAACGCGCCGCTCTGCGCCATGCCCACACCCATCGCTCGATTTATCTGCGGAGCAGCAGAACAGTAATCAGACGACACGTATGCATGCACATACACATACATGCACATATGCACATACACACACATACATGTATCGCACACCTGACTAGATAGCAGCAGCATGAATCAATGAAATGCAGTGAAACGTGAGCGAACTTTATATCTGATGAAATGGTTGGGCAACGCCATGCAGATGATGGAATGGCTGAGCAAGTAATTGAATTTATAAATGAAAGCAAGTTCTGCTGCGAAATACCTGGGCGAACTTCAAAGACAGGAACAGTAAATTTAGAACGCGAGTTTTACAAGTATTACGTAAGATATGCAGAGAACAAGCCAATATGATTCTAATGCGCCCCAGGCTAGTAACATATCCGCTTTCTCATCGAAGAGTGGAAACTGCATTTGATCATTTGTGTAGTTCCAGTCTTCGCCTTCGTATAAGCATTACAGATTCAACGTGCAATTCAACTAGTGAGCTGATGAAACTCCTTGATGAGAGGGACATCTCATTAGTGAGACGGTGAAACTCTATTGGCTTATCTAAGCAACTACACTTACAAAAAGAAGTGCGCACAGATGCGAAATAATATGAGAACTTCTCTAGCAGAAACAGTAACTTTGGTACACGACTTTGGAAGTATTACGTAAGGTGGGCAGAACAATGATCTGACGACTCACCGGAGGTAGGTGAAGCTTCCAGAACTAGCCAGTGAGCCGGTGGAGCTTACTGACTCCCGGCGACAACTCAACAGTGAGTCGGCTGAGCTCTATCAACTCACCATTGAGTCGGTGGAGCTCTAACAACTCACCAGCGAGCCGGTGAGGCACTGGGAACTCACCAGTGAGCTATGAAGCTCTGTAACTCACCAGCGAGCCGGTGAGGCACTGGGAACTCACCAGTGAGTCGGGGAGACTGTAGTAACTCACCAGCGAGCCGGTGAGGCTGTGGTAACTCACCAGCGAGCCGGTGAGACTGTGCTAACTCACCAGTGAGCTCGGTGAGGCTGTCATAACTCACCAGTGAGCCGGTGAGCGGCAAGGAGCCGGACGTCGGGTGGTCGCCGGGGGCCGGAGCCGAGGCCCACGCCAGCCGGCGACTCGGAGTGTCGAACTCCAGCGTGCTGGTTAGAGCGACCGCCTGTGGGGGCAGTCAGAGTGTCAGACGCCGATTTGGACACACCCGCGTCCCGCGGCACACGGTATACAGACATTGTAACAGCGCGGCCCCGTGTGGCGCCGGGAGTGTGCCGCTATAACAAACACAGACAGTTGTCCCGCGGCTCATCCATGCCACACTTTGATGCTGGGTAATGGCAGCAAACTAGGCTAAAACAACAGCTCGGGACTACGCCAGCTTAGGTTCGGGCCGAAAGAACAACCCCAAGCGGCCTTTTTCTTCGGAGAAACATAAGCGCGCACTGCTCCGAGAACCTGGCCTGTGGGGCGACCGGCGACCAGGCTAGTGACAACGACCTTCCGAGGCAGCTGTGTCCTCCCGGGCACGGTCCAGCGGGGCGCCGGCACGGGAGCGCCGAGGGCGGCTGCACCCCGCCCGTACACTGTGAGATCGGGTGCATGTGTACCCGCCGGGCGAGCCTTCTCCGCCGCTCCGGGCAGCGTCCCACGGCCGGCTGGCACCGAGCCGACCTGAGTGACGTCAGCGCGGGTCGCTCTGGCAGCCGGCACAGAGACCCAGCGGCCGCGAGAGATGGGGAGCTGTCACCGAGCCGGCGGCGCCTCATCATCGCTCACCGCGGCGAGCGCTGCACATCACTCGCCAGCCGGCGAGCCACGGCAAAATGAGCCGGCCGAAAAGCGTCGAGATAATGATAATCGGGGCGCGAGGGCGTCGAATGCCTAACAAAATGAGCTGCCGAGCACGATTTGTTTTAGTCCCCTTTCTGTTGTAGGTGAAAAGCTGCTTTTTAATATAACATGCATTGCAAGCACTTGGTCCTGTGCCAGCATGGATGACTGTCACGAAGTCGCGGAGTGAGCCAGCGTAAACGTTCCACCCTTTTGCCTTCGGCCGACCCTCAGTCCCGAGTCCGGAAATAACTGGTTAGCGGGCTCCTTATCATTGAAACCAGGGTACAGTGGGGCTCACTGTAGCCTGCTAACTACCGGAAATACAGCGGCCTGCAAATCGCAGTTTTGCAACAAAGTAAGCGGACGGACTTTCAATGGAGTAAAAAAACAATGCTCGATACGATTCAAACAATATAAGCGATGGCGTTGGAGATCGCGCTTCTGCAGAACAGTGAATGAATGGACTTCGATTGAGCAAAAAGCCAGTTCGCGCTGTTTGGTTCGCACCAAGAAATCAAACGTCCAAACTCTATGTCACAAAGTGAAGGTCAGTAAGGCTAGGACATTTTTAAGTGCAATGTCCGCCTAATTGCTGACCGATGTGCAAATCCATTCACCAACCATCGCGAATATCAAAAGGCAAGACGCATCAGTGACCAGTGATTAAGCTGCGCTTGGCAGAGACCTGCACAACTAATCACGACTGTCGGAAAGAAGGAACGTGTATTATAGATGGATTTATGTAGTTAGGAAAGCATTGTTGGAAACCATCCGCACAGTTATTTAGGATAAAAGTACGAAACGGCTACTGCAATCGGAGCGCCCTTGGACTCCAACGAACAAACGAATGTAACAACAATCGGTCATTCTGACCTTCGACTGCACCAATAGAATGTATCCTATAGGTGAGTTTTATGGTAATCACTCCCCACTCCCTCCCCTTTAGGACCGGCCGTGGACCGTGGAGGTTCGGAGACCCATCGGGAAACCCGCGGATAGCGGATGTTTGCCTCACTGACGTCACACTCAGTTTGGACACACACGCGACGACATCACGTGGGCGGACCAGGTGACGTCACATGCCCAACCGGCTCCTCCTGTTGTACTACGAACGGCGCCATGAACGCTGATTTTATTATGCTCCTGGAAGATTAATGCGCTCATATGCGTCAGAGACGATTCTGAGAATCGCCACTGACCAGCGTCAAGCGAATTGAAGTGAACGATTCCTGATGTTTCCTCAGAAGTTGGAACGCGGTAATAATCCAGCAAGCAGTCATAACACGGTGATACCTTAGCTAGCTACATTCTTAATACATAGTACACACAATGTGTGTCACACATAGGTGACGACGTTCGATAGGGAAAGTGTTCGAGCATCGAACGACCGTCGTTGTTTAATTTTCTATAACATTAACCGCTTATATCCTTCACTCATGCATATGTCAAGCATAAGTCATCACTTTAACACACCCGCATGTCAAGTCCTCATCGTGCCGTATTTCAGAAGTGAGGCATATTCCTTAGCTCTATCGACCCTTGCCGCCTTTGATGGCACGAGCGTGACACCGGGTCATAACGGTGGACCTCGCGCAGCGCCACCCCTGCCGTGAGTGAGGCCCGTTCGAGAGGTAGGGTGGCAGGCAGGGAGGGGCAGGGTGGCCTCAGGCCTATGGGGAAGGGATAGATTGACTTTCAGGAAGACAAGAAAGCACAATGGTCGGCAGAGAGGGAGAAAAAAAGGCCTCAGATCTGCAGGAAGCGAACAGGGTGGAAGGTAGGGAGCGGACAGGGTGGCCTCAGGCCTGTGGGGAAGGGATAGGGTGGTTTTCAAGAAGCTCAGGTCGGCAATGAAGGAACAGGGTGGAAGGTAGGGAGCAGCCGCGGGCAGGGTGACCTTAGGCCGGCAGAAGAGCACGAGTGGTGATGGGTAGGAACTAGGATTCCTCGCCTCACTCTGGCCACCGATCGATTGACCCTGGCCACCAATTACCAGTAATCGATCGATACATCGGGTCATCATCGCTAGGATCGGAGGCCGCTCTCAACAGAGGCTTCCAATTGGGTTAGACCCTGCAAGTGCAGACGACAGTTTAGGTCTCTCAGGTCATAATGCATAGGTATTTCGATATTGTGACATGCCTTAATGCAATGAAGTTCGCATGGAAAATAGAGTGCGGGATTCCGGAGCATCGCTTCCCGGACAATTGTCACAATAACTTGCTAAAATTCATTGTCCTCCACGAAGCTTCAATTACTTATCAACTCGCCAAAATAGACGATTTCAAAACAAGGCTGAAAGTTGGCACCTCCGACCGGCAGTGCTCGACCAGTGACCTCGGGGTGACCTGGCCGCCCTGGTTGCGCCACCAGCCACCCACTCCGGCGGCCCCCCGCCGCGCCGGTTGGGCCGGGGCTCCCGTGCGGCCCGACCGATCCACGGTCACTCACCATATCCGCTGTGCCCCCCCCCCCCCTCCACCGAGCGCTTGTCGTACAGAAGTGCGTCATCAGCCAACCCGAATTTGCTGAATGGGGCCGAATGACGTCACTGCTGACGTCACGGATCATCCGGGGAATCCCGGGCTGGGCGGCGATACGGCGCAGTAGCGCGCCCCGCCCCCTTTCCCGAACGGTCGGCGGTGGGCGGCCGCAGCCGGCCGGCCGGCCGGTCGGACAGCCACGGCCGCCGCACGTGCCCGCTCCACGGCCAAGGACACCGTCACCGCTCGCCACTGGGACACGCCGACCGCCCGACCGCCACGCTGGATATCTGATGAAAGGAAGGCCTTTTCTGGTTTTCAGATCGCCAGTTCCGGGAAAATCACGGCATTCCGCGAGTGTCAGCGACGAGTCTCGTGATTCCGAGTTGTGTTCAGGTGAAACGACCCACTTCTGATCGCGACTGACGTCAGCAGTTGCGGCCAACTACTTTCCTCTTGGCTGAATCTCGATCAGCCGACTCCTCGCCGAGCGCCGAGACGGTTCGATGCAGGGTGGAGAACCGGTCTGAAGCGGTATGTAGGGGCCCCTACCACGGAATAAAGGCCACATACCTACGGGCCACCGGACGCGGCACGAACGAGGTTCTGTTCGGATGCTCCAGAGTGACCTTCATCTGACCTGACCTCTGTCACATGACCTGAGTAGGTACCGGAAGGAGGCGGCGGCTTCCAGAGTCACCGGGAAGCGCCCGTGAGTGGTAGCTATCGCAACGACACATCCCGGCACGATCCAATTACGTAAGAGGCGCACTCAAATGGCCGGGTGCCAAGTGCCGCGTGCCGTGCCGGCGGCCTCTTCTGACCTTGGTTGGTCGCGCTGTCAACGGCCGCGGCAAAAAGGTCGTCCCGGCAAAACACGGCCCACCCCCGGGAGGAGGGGAGGGGGAACACTGGGAAGCGGTCTTTGTTCCACCGCCCGGCCCGGCGAGCTTCTGGTCTGCACCGTGCCGCTGCACGAGAACACTGCGGCTCACAGAGCGCTGCGAGCTGCGGCAGCTCACCGCACCGGGGCAGCGAGCTGGGACAGCGGGGCCGCTCACAGCCCGCTGCGAGCTGCGGCAGCTCACCGTACTGAGCTGCGAGCTGAGGCAGCTCACCGTACCGGCCTGCGAGTTGGGGCGGCTCACAGCTCGCTGCGAACTGGCAGCTCACCATAGTCGGGCCGCGAGCTGTGACAGCAGCTCACCGTGCCGGGCTGCAAGCTGCGGCAGCTCGCCGGGTGGGGGGTAGCGGCCGGCTGGGTGGTGAGTGATCATACAGCGCACCGTGGGGACTTAGGCCATCCTAGCACGCATTAAGTGGCAAGTTAAAGTATTTCGATTTCCACTTTTTTGTTATTCATTCCACGTAGAATTGTCCAGCGCATCCGAATCACACCTTAAATCGTCTGTAAAATGATTGTTTATGCCTCAAAAAACCTCTCAAAGTGTAGCTTCGTCCTGACCAGCGTCGTGCTACCTGCATACAGCGAAAAAGCACACTACAATAAAACGCCCTCTCACTCGTTTCCCTGAACAGCAGGTTATAGTTGCGACATGTTTTCATTATCTTTGACTTATAAGAAAGATGATGGTATGCACGAAAATTTCCAAAATTCATCCAAATGTATAATTTTTGACCGAAAAGCTTAAGATGTTAAAATGCTTCTTGGTTCAGAGAGTTGACAAGCGAACTATTGCCTTACAAAGTTTGATACGCGGTGTTACGCGTGGAAATGTATATCAAAATGTTCTCCAATAATTTCTGCATCGGGGGCAGCTCTCATTTTTTGCCGAAATTTGCCTAAACCAGTCACTATGAGACGTCAAAGCAGACGGTGCCGCGTGGTTTCTTACGCCGCGCCGGGCCGCGCCGCGGCGGGTTACCCGACCGCAGCACACCGCCTGGGGGTTTCCGGTCAGTATAGGAGTTGGGAGGAGGGAGGAAAGGGGTGATACCATGTTGACATTATTTTTCTTTCGCCAAATGTTCTTTTTGAACAAAACAACAACACCCTTGCAACGCTGCGTCCATTTTATTGGCTATCGCCGCCAATGTTCACCTTATTGAACTTCAGAACAGAGCTTTGATATAGGTAAATCGAAAAATGCTGTAACTTTGTAAAGTGAGGTTGGAGGTTTTTGGGGTGCTAATCACGAATTTCAAGCTAGTTTTGATCAAGGATGATGTTTTCATGCTAGGCCGGGTCAGGTCAGGCCCGACCAGTAGGTGTCTTGCCGGCTATCCATAGAAGGTAGGCGTCGATTACCTTTGACGGCTTCGTATAGCATGTTCCGTTAGGCACCAAAACTACTTAAATCTTCAAATGGGTGTTAAGTTCGAAATAAGCTCCAAGCACTTATCTAAAAAAATCGTATAACTTGAAAAAGTCAACTAAGGTCATCTAAGGTAAATGACCTTGATTTGACCTTAACGTCACCTTAAAATGCAAAGAACAAACAGCATTTCATGCCTTGGAGAGTTAACAACCACAGCAAGACTGAAAACGCGCCGATAATGTGCGCTGATAAGCGCCAAATCGATACCAGCCTGACATGGTCTGGTGAAACAGGTCACAGGTCAAATTTTTTTAAGGTCAAGGTCATGAAATTTTAAGTGTGTGAGTAACATTGATCAAATCGAATGTATAGAAAGTTTCGTCGTGATCCGCCACGTTTTGCTTGAGTTAGTATGCGAAAAGTCGAGGACAGAAGTCTGTGCGACCCCCTCCCCCTTTAAGTGCAAGGACTAACAAAGTGCAAAGGTTAAGCCCGAAATGCCTTTTGGTGATTGGGCTAGACATGAACAAATATCTACTTCTAAAACGATTGTAGTTTCGTTCTACTTTTTTAACGCTTCCACGCCCACGATGCATTGCTAGCCGAAAACGCTTCAGTGCTAAGTCCGTGGGAGGGGGCGGGGGAGGGATGGGGTCAAGCAGGAGAGCCAACCATGTTGTCAGGGATCATACACCCTAAGCCTAACCATTTGAAGGTGAAATAAAATTAGTTAAGGTAGCGGAGGATGCGATATAAATAAATTCGTGCTAGGATCGATAAAAACCCCACAGTGCAGCGGTGAAGGTCGTCCCAGCATCTCGCGGCGGCCAGCAGATGGCTCTGCCAGCGCCGCTCTACAGCTGTAAATACCAACTTCTACATAGAGCCTGGCCTCGCATCAGATAATCTCACCATCCAATAGCGGCAGCACACTGCGACAGCCGACAGTCTGCAGCAGATCAGCCTCACAAAGAATATATACGCGCAGCACCGGAAACCAAGGACAGGACATCTTACTTACGATAAGGCATGAAATTACCTCCCAGGCATTTAAACTGACAATCACTCAGGCAATGCAAAGTGGCTACGGTTGCGACACACAGTCAAGTAGTGCAGAAATTATATAACACGAACAGCGGAGCTGCTCGCTGAGGCGCAGCACTCTGCAGCACCAATCCGGGCCACGACAGCGCGCGATGGGCCACGCAGCACGCACGTCGCACACACACACGGCCCGTTACACAGCGCCGGACGGGGCAGCAGCGGGACCTTACCGAGTTGCAGCACAGGCCGGCCCAGGTCAGAGGACAATGCCCGCTGCAGAGGCGGCCGCGGCCGCCGGCGCCGGCGCCGGCGCGCTGCTCCGGCCGGCCGCACCACCAAAACAAACCGAGCTGGCGTCCAAGGTCAGCCGAGCGGCGGCCGGCGCCACGTGACTCACCCAGCTGACGTCCGCCGAGCTGAGCTGACGTCAGCCGGCGAGCTGCGGCAGCGGCCGGCCGGCCGGGCTGCGGCAGCGGAGCGGCGGCCAGGCCCCGACCGGCACCGGAGGGCCGCCAGCCGGCCGGCCGGGTGGGAGTTTTCCAACCAGGCACCGGCCGGCGGAGTACCCTTCCCGCTAGCACTGCGCTGCAGAAATTCCGAGAACGGCCGCTCCGCCGCGTTGCGCAACCGCGGGCTACGTCACGACCCTGACTTGCAGAAGAGCGGAACGATTCGGAGACCAAGCCCGCGGGTGCGTCACGTATGACTGTATGGGTGGGGGCTGTATGTTTGTGTGCAATCCAGCCGAGGAGCGCAGAGAGACCCGGAGGTGAGGCGGTATCGTCTTACGGGAATCGCGGTGACGAATCGTCAGTTGATATACAAGATGTTTTAATGAGGGTCTCCACAGAACATATTAGCCTTATTACGAAACGGAACAGGCCGGCGAGATAAGAGCGTGGGCGAGGCTCAGAGAACAGTCGGTACAGAGCGGCAGTAAGGCCGTGTGGAAAAGTACAGAACAAAGTTATGGGACTACGCTGCATGATTGGAAGGATTTCGCTATTGTTGAATTACCTTCACTTACATCAGGTATAATGTGAATTAACATATTGATATTACGATTTCATACTGATGCGCTACTTTGCAAATGCAATAAGTATACGAAACTGCATAATGTGGGGTTTAGACAAACCAGCATACGTCTTAGGTCCTACTTTTTCTACCTTTAGGGATGCTCTCACAGCCTTTTGGAGGGCTTGTGACGTATTGACTAGTGGTGTCAATCGGAACTTGAATCTTCGGAATTCCGATTTTGTCCAATGTCCAGTTCGGAATTCGGTTGGACAATGGCAGCAGGCTTTGGACAACTTTGGACAATCGCTCGCTACACCTCAACATTTTTAAAAAGTAATCGTGTTTAACATTGATTGGCTATTAGAAAGCCCAGCTTTCAATATAATGAAACTTTTGAGCTGGTAACGGAACATGAAAAGCAAATTAAATAACAGTGTTGAGTGTAAACTATTGCGTAGGTGTCGGACATCTTTGGACAAATGGCTGGCTTGGACATTTTTGGACGGACAGTCGACGTAAGCATTGGACATTGGACGGACTTTGGACATACGTTTTCTGAAATTGACATCACTAGTATTGACCCCTTGGATCACTCGCGATGCTTCCAATGTAAATACGACAAAGATGACACCAGGCGTTCTGTCCCTTTGTGAGGAAACCGATATTGCACAATATACACCCCTAAATGGGCGTTGTTGGGGCGCTGTGGTATTAAAAATGCCACCGCTCGTCCAGCCAATGCGGGGTATCCCCGACATTTACAGAACATCTCTTCGGGAAGTCCTCACGCTATTTACTATCTCCGGTACAACGGAGAGGCACCGCAGCACAGCCGCAGAGGGGAGCTGTCAGCTGGAGGGAGGGCAGGTTGGGAGACTGAACCGCAGAGGCGTCCACGCCCTCTGTGGTCCCTGACCCTCTCATACAGCGTGACCAGATGGTCAGACCTAGGGATGCATCGCGGGGCGTGCCTATGAGATCAGTCCCGTCCTCGCCAGCCACTGCACCGTTTGATGAAACAGTGGAAAGGGGCGGGGCAGGCAGGGGAGCTTTGCCGCGGCTCAGCCCCGCTCACTGGATTCATCCGACACACAGGCAATGGCCATTTAGCAGTACCCCATCACACGCTACAGGTAGGATAAGCGGGAACCACCGAAATGTGCCAATAGGCACCACAAACGGTGACAATGATTTATATCAAAATGGGTAATACACTATACGCGCACGCTCAAACTATTCCATGGATAGGAAGCATAAGCTGTATCTGTGGACTTCGCTAGGTCTCTTCCAGGCCTCAATAACAGTTGGACAGGTTTGGCCATTTGCCAAGGATGCAGGCGATTGCAAATGAGACGATTCCGCGGTCAACTTATCAGGGAGTGGCTAAACTTCAGTCGGCCTGAAGTTGATTTTGACAGCCACAGTGGGGCCAGGTCAGTGGCATTTAGTTTCATCGCTCCGGCATTCCTGTCACACCAATGTCCCTGAAATGTCAGCCGTGAAACCCACACTGACACCGATGAAACCAATATTAGGCGGCGCTGGCGATCGAGCTCGGTCGGCATAACGGATATCATATCACGGCGGATAGCCAGGAATATCACGGCGGATAGCCAGGAGGACCAAATGGACCGACATGCACACCACAGCGGACCGCGGTCGGTCCACTGGACCCGCGCCAGGTGGTGGTCGACCGATAGCGGCGGCCCGACGCTAGACTTTGGCCCGCTGTGAGCCGCAGGCCGGTCAGTATCCCCAAGAGACGGAGATGGGCGGGTCAGACTCGACTTTGGCCCGCTGTGAGCCGCAGGCCGGCCAGTCTCCCCAAGGGACGGAGACGGACCAGACTCGACGTCGACCTCCGAGCCAGCGGCCGGCCCAGCTCCCCATCGTACGGAGCTCCACCACGGTAGGCCGCTGGTAGATCGGAGGTGTTCGGACCGGATCGGACGGGACTCCACCGTGGCGAGCCACAGGAGATCGGGACGGTCTCCTTTGTGGTGGGTCGCTGGGACCAGGCTCCACTGTGGTGGGTCACTGGGACCAGGCTCCGCTGCGGTGGGTCTGCAGTGCCGCCGGAGCAGGCGCCGGGGTCAGAGGTCGGCCGTTCCGTGCCATCCGCCTCTGTCCGGTATCTGGCGCCGGACAGACGCCCCCCCCCCCCTCCCTCCGAGGGGAGCAGGGGGAGTCGGTCACGTGCGTCCCGTGTTTACATTTCAGCGCAGTGTGTAACGGGCTGTCACAGCGACCTCAAGCAGACGCGACTCCAGTCTCACGGCGTCATGCACGGCAGGGCGAGGCACGCTGCGGCCACGGTCCTTCTCCGTGGCAACCCTAACCCCCGGACCCCCGAGGGGCGTCCCCTCCCCGCCGTCCAGGCCCTGTCACGTGCCGGGAGCAGTGTAAACAAACAAGCACCGGCGTGCAGGAACCGCCTCCCTGCGGCCTTCCCACCCTGAGACCGAGGCCGAACCCAGGCAGAGGTCGTATGCAGTGATATCGACGACGGTACCAGTCAATGAGTTCCGGATGCAGTGCAGCCGTCATTAGACCAGAGAGTGGCTGGGATGGGACCCAGATTACCGGTCCGTCACACTAACACGGCCCCCGGGGGCTCAGTTTAGTATCAGTCACCGGGACCCAGATTACCGGTCCGTCACACTAACACGGCCCCCGGGGGCTCAGTTTAGTCATCAGTCACCGGAAAAAAAGACGGACTAGCTGCCAGCTCGTAACCAGTTAGCGCGGTGCTACAACGAGCTCTGCAAACAAACGCAATAAACCGAGGCCTTTGTCAGGAGCCACACAATCCACTAAGCCGGCTAACCGGCCCGGCCCACTGCGAACTAGAAAGAGAAGCCCAGCTGTCACCGCGCCTATCGGTCCGACGGCTGATATTGCAGACAGGGGCGGTCGGTAAATCGAGGTCACGCTCACGGGGCAGGAGGCACACACCCTGCCCTGCAGCATATCCGGGGTGACACAAGCTTGCAGATGAACGTCACATGCATGGTTGTTACAGCAAATAGGTCATCCAGCTGCTACGGAAGATAGACGACTAACAGGCCGGGAAGACACATCCATCTGCTGAATGCATACACAAGTTTATCTTATGCTTCATGAATCATCAATAGCTATCTAATAAAACAAGGAGAGAGGGAAAGGAAAATGGGCTGACGATCGTTGGAGGGTATTTACTGGCCGAAAAATAGGGTCGGATGGCTAGTCCCAGCGTCTGTAAGGTCAAGCAGCTGATTCCAGCACCTGTAAGGTCGGCCAGCTGATCCCGGCAGCCGTAAGGTCAGGCAGCTGGTCACAGCAGCGGTAAGGTCAGGCAGCAGAGTTCCAGCAGCTGCCGAGTGCCGGCTCGCTTACCTTGGGTCGCCGGCCGTCCACGCAGTAATCCAGAGTCCGGTACGGCCGCTCCGTCGGGGCACACAGGTAATCCAGAGTCGTGCAGTGTTGTTCCGTCGTGTCAAACAGCTCACCACACCGGCCGAGGGGCCGCGTCGGCACGTGATCCACCCACCAGTAGCACCCGCCGCCTGCGACCAGCTCCTCACAGCTCCCAGCTCAGCAGCACACTGCCGGCGCAGTATTTACTATGGCGGAGCGGCGCGCGGCGGATTGATCGAGAAGGCGTGCCGGCCGGCCGGCCAATCACAGCCGGCCGCCGGCCCGCGTCACTGAGCCGCACCAGAGGCGCATATTTAACCGGCCTGTCCTTGGCCGGCAGAGTGGCGCCACCGCCGGCCGACCTGCCGGGTCAACACACGGCCCGCCTGCAGCGGGGTCAACACTCGGGCGGCACAACACTGGGGCGTGACATATGGGGGAGACACTCCGCGGCCTCAGCTCGGCCAGCCTCCTCAGGACAGCTTCACTGGGCTCTGAATGGGCACTTCGGGGGCCATCGAATCGAACTTGGACCGGGGACTACGACAATAAAAAGTGAAAAACATAAAACTTCGACACTGAGGCGAGCTGTTCCGAGTTCTGAGCTCTGAGCTCTGAGTCAGCTCTGAGCTATTCACCACTGGGAATGAGG
Source organism: Amphibalanus amphitrite (assembly GCF_019059575.1). NCBI lineage: Eukaryota > Metazoa > Arthropoda > Thecostraca > Balanomorpha > Balanidae > Amphibalanus > Amphibalanus amphitrite. The sequence goes on from NW_024881587.1 coordinate 131,178, forward strand.
CTCATGATACCCTGCTAAGGGCCCGAACCAGTTGTGGAACACATAAGGGTCCTCGCGGATCCGGAGTGGATCCACATTGCAAATGTTATTCTCCCGGGACCGCGGGACCCAGAAGTAGGTCCACGTGCCACTTCCCGGGAGCCGAGGCTACGTCCGTCCAAAGCAGGTTTATAAAGAGAGGGAAGGCAACACCGGCGGCAAAAATATCGAAAGAAATTGAAATGTACAGTCTGTCTTAAAAGTACCGCGCAAAGTGGCGGTGGATCCATCAAGCCTGACCGAGAAAGGGCCTGTTTTAATTAAAAAGTCACCGACCAATTGACCTAGGGAATGGATAAGGATGTCAGTTGCTTCAGTGACCCAAATTTAGCAGGCCCTTGCTCAGTCAGGCTCGATGGATCCACCGTCACTTTGCGCGGTACTTTTAAGACAGACTGTACCTACCAGGGCGAAAACGCATTCCTAAAAATGCATCATTATTTGTGCCGAATGATTGTTGAATCGTCAGTCAGAATATTTCCCTGTAAGAACAGAAGTCCGTTAGCAGAAGCGGCAGCAAATGAATTAATTAAACAAGCCAGTCATGTTTCAAATTCTGCAGCAGGTGCTCGGAGCGCTGCGGCTTGACCAGTACTATCAACATGATGTCGTTGACGGTGCGGACAATCGGACACATCACCGCATCATAGCGGAAGCCGTGTTCGGACGTGGCCCGGCCGATGACGGCATTTCTCGGTATCGCGCAGTGTTGTGCAGCGATATACCGGTTTTATCAGACCGAGTTGCGCCATATCTCAATTGCTATCCGAGGTCAGTTTCATGGTCATGTGTCGAAACACGTTTTATATAAGACCATGCTTCCGTATTGCACAAACGGTACCTACTGAGGGGTTACATAAACAGCACTTTCATACGTCAGAGCATACGTCTGGGGGGATCTATCTACTCCGACGGCATTCACGAGGTTAGGCGCGGGTGGAGTTTTCCACAGGCAAGGGCTGCTGGACTGAGACGATTAGCTGCAATACAATAACAATACGGCATACGGATACCTAATGATTTCAGTGATTTACTTAAAGCCATTAGGGTCCTACTACAGTGCTTAGGTCTTATTAGCGGCCGATTCACACGCATGTGCTTCAAGGTGCTTAACCCTCGCCCGCACATGGGGGGGGGGGGTTGCCACCCCCCAGGTAGTCTTTCTGCTCTGCACTCAACATTTTTAGAGCTAGAAAGCTGATTTTTCGTATAGCTGCTCGTCTATCCTTTCTTGATGTTCGCTGAAAATTTCAAGTTTCTATGATTTTTGGTTTCGGAGATATGACCTTGTTTTTCAGGTCATGTCATGGCCCAAATGGCCTATTCTCAACATCTTGCGTTTGCCATGGGCCTTGTGAGCTTTTGACACCCTGATTTCGGCCTTTTTTGCCAGTCTTACCTCCCACCTATCATGGAACATGTTGTTCGACGATGTACAGGGGTCAAGGTCAGGGTCAAGGTCAACCTAGGTCATCTAAGATAATTGCGTTTTAGGCAAGCTGAATTTACTTTTTGTGAAGTTTTTTGGTTGCATTTTTGGTAAAAGCTTCTCAGATCATGATTTCATGTAATATGGACCCAAAACCAATCGGTGCACACATCAGTATACACACAGACACACACAGACATACAAACACATATAATTGACCTTGACCTAACTTGACCTGAAATGACCTCAGCGGCAAAATTCTGGTCGGGTAGTGTGACAAAGAGGTTCTAGCTGGCTTAGCACCAGAAAACAGCATCGTCATCGGTATTTGATAAGCAGCGCACTTGATATCCAGCGGTGACCCAAAACAGCAACATTTTTTAGTTTGACCTGACCTGGAAGGTCAATGACTGACCTGAGAAAGTAAAACTGGGTATCATTGGATTCGTCTCTTCCCAAAGAATCTTTTTGGTCTTTACCGCTAAGCTCTATCTCCAACAGGAACGAAATGGCGCGGGGGGGGGGTGGCAACCACCCCCTCCATGTGCGTTCTAGGATGGGAAAATGGCATGTGCGGGCGAGGGTTAAAGACATTAGACTGCATTTTAGCAGATAACCGTATTGAAATAAAACATCGAGCAATGGAAGCCTTCTGCCACTTTAAAATGTAGACGCCAACATTTTAACATTAGCACAACTCGATAGTAGCAACACCAAAAATTTCAGCATGGTCCTAAACTCACGAGATGCGCACATCATGTTGCGATAAGGCAAAACAATCCCGGAACCGGGCTTCGATCCACAGGTCATTCCAAATGGCACCACGTGTCTCAAGTGTGGAACCATGTGTCATTTCTCTGGGAACCATAGCTGGTTCACGGACGATCCGGCGGCCCAGCCTCTGTCCAAATGTGGGACGCCGCGGCCGTCGATAAACCGACTGCCCGGCGCCGGCCGGTTCGGGACGGCTGGCACCAAACACTGCCCCGTCGGACGCCCATGAGCGGGCGCTCTGCTGATGGCTGTGGGACGGGGACGGGGGGGGGGGCTGTGATGATAACACAGATCTGACGATACCTCGGCCGGCTGCAGTACCACACTGACACTGCTGTGGCTGAGATGACACTGACACAGGGTGTAACTGACATGGCACTGACACAGGGTGTAACTGACATGACACCTCGGTTGTAATGACCCGACAGCAGCGTCAACCGCGGAACGTTCGGCTGTGTGCCATCGAAAGTACATATGGACATATACAGTATACCCTGTAGTGCAAACGCTGTGCTTGATGGATGTGTGAGATAGCACGGCGTCGAGTACCCAGAAGTACCGCGGACAAACGAGACAGCAGCGGTCAATGACCTTTCTTTGTGGAAGCCAGAGACATGACAGATGTAAGCATGCATACTGTATGCTCGTATGTGTAGAAAATCACACACTGTTGGAATACATCATGCAGATGGTAATGCCACGGAATATATAGTCTACGACATATATTCCGTATATGTCGTAGACTATATATTCCGTGGTAATGCAATAATTAAAGGATGGTGCATTATGTCGCTCAATGTTCGGCATTTTAAACATCGGAAAGTTCCGAAGAAAAAAGTCAATTAGATATCGAAAACCTTCTTTCCATTGGAGGTAACATAAAGGGATGAGGGTTTTAGGATAACCCAGTCGGAGCAACAATCATTCAAAGTCAAAGAATATTTCACGTTTACAAGGATACATTGTATTGTTACCCATAACACAATCCGCTAGAATATTACCCATACATCGCCTCTGGTACGGCGCTACGGTCACAGCACGTGGCTCGTAAGTACCGAACGTTTCGCCGCTCCCAATATGAACACAGCTGAGTACCAAAACAAACAACCCGTCTATCGCACGAGCATAAAGCCATACCACGCATGCTACGAGTAAAATGGAAATATACCCTCTAGGCCACACTGCTACAAAAACAGACAGCAAATACAGATATAAGAGTATAACCAGAGTATATCGGAGAGAACTAGCCTATGCTCCTGAATTAGCCGAGTGGACCCTGTTTCCCGTATGATATGGACACAGAACTAAAAACAAATCCGTGTAAAATATACGTTAAATAGCATTCATAGAGAGCAGGTACACATACGATAACCGAGAACATGTGGGCCAATTATTATGTTTTGATTAACATGATATAGTAGCAGCAGTAAATGACCATCATGCTACACCCATGTTTACACCATTAACTCGCGTTCCTAAAATTCCAAGCATAGCTAGTTCACGTGCGGTGACGCCATATTGGCTAATCATTCACGTGAAAACATCGGCTGGATGTGCCAACCAGTCAGTATGAAATGCACCAGCAGCCTGCCATGTACACAGATGACGTCATTAGCAGAGGTCGGACATGCGATGAAGGCCACTGGCTGCTGTGGTGACACGCCGCGGCTGGCACACAGATACAAACACAGGTGGCCGAGCAACAGAGGACTGCCTTTTTCGATACATTTAGGGTGTTCCACTGAACTCTAATATTCACTCCAAGACTTATTGTCGTTCAAGCAATTTACGCCTCAATAAAAAGACTCAACCAACAAAGGCAATCGCATTGTCCCGACTTGCCTAATCTCACTGTTGATACAGCACACATCCATTTTTACAGCCAAGTTATAATGATTTTTATTGTCTGTGAAACTTGGAGTGAATATTTATCTTAAATGGAACAAAATCAAGACAGCATAAGGACATCAGTTGTAAGGATTAGCAATACAAAATGAGTTTAAGTACATTTCATCAATGGGCGCATATAAAACTTCGCAGGTAAGCATATGATTTTGAGAGACCAACAGATGTGGGAAAAACGTTAACATGCTGTGTAAAAGTACGCTACCATAACTTTCAATAAAATTTCAAGCACATTTCATTATTTACATATACAGCTACGTTAAAATACGTTAGAATAATAACGCACAAATATAAGGCAAGCCTGGTAAAAAGAAAGCACGCAGTTTAAGTGACCCCATCCTGCTATACGAACCATTGGGGGAAAGCGCCTCAAGATACAATTGCCATCACCAAGTAACGTTTCCAGTTTCCAGTGCCCGACACGACTTAACGATCACGCGGCGTCCTCCTTTCACAGTGTGGCACAGTACTACCACTATAGCTATGTGATAAAAAAGGCCCACGGGCGTTGACTCTCAGCGACAACAGCCGTCACATGGCACTAGGGCTAGACCCCAATAATTGGGCCCTAGGGGGTTACATTCAGAGGGAATGTCTCGGTGCAACGTGCGCCGGAAACTGAAGCCACGGGGAGGCGGACATGCTCCTGCACTAACTTTAGATCGGGAATTTCTCTAATAAAACGCTTGAAAACGCACCATTCCGCTTGAAGGGCTTGGAGTGGAGATGGTGCCATACTTTTAATGCGAATTCTTATCTACCAATCACGACGCTACTAAATGTTGATGAATCCACTCCGTACCAATCGCATGGCTTAGGATAAAATGACCCTAAGAGAAAGCCATCGGAATGCGGGAATAAATCAACGGAATGCAAGATCTGAGAACTGTGCCACTAAAGCACAGCTGCCCTAAAAGTCTCCTCACAGCACATCTTGTTGAACCACACGGCAATCTAACCACATCGCTAATAACACTAGAATCGTTTTGATTTCATTACTTAGCCACTGATAAAGCAGGTGCAGACGGGACTGATTCCATTCAGCCGAGAGAAGCTGAGCATTAATGCTATGTGATGGTGATGCTGGCACTCAAATTGACGCCGTCTTCTGCAACCTTCCGCATACGAATCGATTACCGGAGACAGGGGCTCCATCATTCAACACCAAAATTTCTGTAGCATTACTACTCAAGGTCTCTCTTATATCGACGCGCATCCCCGCGAATTCCCTTCTTTTACAGATCACTCCACCGAACCGGCTTCGCGGGACTCCCACAGCACCCGCCGCCGGTGCCGTCTTACCTAGTGGTCGGACCCATCTCCTACTGAAGCACTAGCTCCGCTACATGCCCCTCCGGCAGGACTGACCACCTAATTGCTCAGTCTTGCTCATCCAATATCCATAAGAAGCGCCGCCACTACTCCGTGGTTTCCCAATGGGACTGACCGCCTATTGAAGCACCATCAGGATCATCCGGTGGGACTGACCGCCTGCCGTGCCGCCGCCGGGCCGGGCCGGGCCGTCAGCCCAGCATGAGGCCGTGGTTCTTGCTGAGCCGCTTCCTGGCGCGGTCGTCGACACGCGAGAGCGGCCCGTTGACCACGGGCAGGCCGGTCTGGAGTCCCGAGGTGCGCTGCTGATAGTACGTCTCGGTGGAGCCGCTCCGCTGAGCCAGGAGAACGTCCGACGGCGTCCTGCCGCCGGCGGAACGAGGTGGCCATTAGACAGAGCCGGGTACAGAGTCTACAGAGTACAGAGTACAGAGTACAGAGTACAGAGTACAGAGACAGAGTCTGTATTAATGGCAGACTCACATACGTCAGTATTAAGTTTGTCAGTCATGCATTTTTACAGTCTTTAGTTAAAAATTTCTTAGTGATAAGAACCGCTTGCTAGATTATACACACAGCACGAGGTACCACGAGGCGGAGCAGGCAAACAACTGGCAAAGGACAGTCCTGGCGCAAGTGAGCAGCCCCGCCCCTCCGCCGATACACGCATTCTATCTCCATTCCCTCTCTCCCCGTCCTTCCACTACTCTCCCCCATCCTCTGACTAGGCTTCCCCCAGCCTGTATCATCGTGTCAGCAGAGCCGCCCCGGCCTCACCTGATGCGGCAGTCGGCCAGCCGGCCGGCCAGCAGGTCGGCGTGCACCATCTGTACGAGGTGCGAGTCGAGCCGCGTGGCGCCCTCTGACTCCAGCTGGCGGCCGGGACCGGCGGCGGGCGCGGCGGACCCGTCGCCGCCGGCGGCCGGCCGCTCGCGTACGGACACGTAGCTGTAGTGCTGGCCGTGGAAGGACGGGATCGAGCGGTAGCTGCGCAGCATCGTCTCCAGCTCCAGCAGGCCGGCCCCGGTCACGTGGTTCTGCGGGGGAGGAGATAGCGGTGTTATTGTGATGCTGGTACGCGATAAAGCTCTGGTGGAAGCCGGAAGGCAATCAAGTTAGCCTTGACGAGGACCTGTTTATCCCTTGGCATCCCGTTGTATGTAATTCTGAAGTTCTGAACATAAAAAACAAGTCTAACATGAGCGGTGCAGCATCGTTCTAGAAATGTGTGTTGTCTCCTGCGCATTCAGAGACTGATCTGGAATCACAAAGCTATCGACATGCGGCCTCTAGCATTCGCTGTCACGCTCACACAGCTGTCATCACACATCCTCCGGTCGGCTCCGACGGCCGCTATCTGCGACTCACCAGGTGCTGCACGGTACCGCGCAGGGCGGCGCCGCGCGGCGGCTCCAGCAGCACGTGACAGCGCAGTTTACCGATGGCGTGTGTGTAGAGCAGCGCCGCGACGAGCGGCTCGTCGGCCGGCAGCTGCGGAGTGCCGCCGTCCGGCAGCTGCGCCGCCAGCTGGCGCGGCCGCCAGCTCAGCTCCTCGCCGTCGCTGTAGAAGCGGCGTCCGACGGGCCGGCCGCGCGGCGAGCCGGCCGGCCGCGAGCTCTCGGAGAAGTAGCCGGCCGGCGCGCCGCGCACCGGTCGCCAGGGGGGACCGCGAGCCGACGGCGAGGGCGGCGGCGCGACGCCGGCCGGCTCTGCGACCGCCAGCCGCGGCGTGTACAGCCGGTTGGAGCGGGGGATACCGAAGCTGTATGGGTTGGCCGAGACGGCCGTGAACGCCGGCTGGTTGTCCGGCAGCGACGCCTGCAGCTTGCGCACCTCGTCGCGGTAGAGGTCCGGCTGGCGGCGCTTCAGGTAGGCCAGGTTGGAGAACGGCTCTGGCACGTCCAGCTCGGTGAGGCTGCGGCGCGGCCGGCGGCTGGCGCGCGACCGCCGCCGCAGCTGGCGCACCGGAATCTCGTCGAGCGCCGGCGGCGGCGGCGGCTCGGCGCGCGCGCACTCGGCCGACAGCGCCTGCAGCGCCAGCGCGCTGATCCGGTGCCGCACGGCCGCCGGAGACTCGGACTCCATCGGGTCCGGCTCGGCGGGCCCGGACGGCGCGGCGGCCTCCGGCGAGCCCGCCGGCACCGGCCGTTTGTCCGGCGACTGTCGCCGGCGGCGGCGGCGGCGCCGGACCGCGTCCGGCCGGTTCTCCTTCCCCGGCCTGGCGTCGGCGCCGCCCTCCTGCGCTGAGCTGGTGACGGAGGCGGCGCCGCTGCCCCCGCCGGTCCCCTCTGTAGCCTCGTCAATGGCCACGAGCGGCGGTAGGTCGGAGGGCGAGGAGGAGGGCGGAAACTGTGGGCAAACGCACACAGGTGTCGGCGAGGGTAGAGCGAGCGTGACCCAGGGGAGTAGCTCGGTAGTGTTAATGTGAAGCTACATCAGCATAGACTCAAGGGAAACAATGTACGTGACGTGGGCCTATCCCTCTCAACATATATCATAATCGAGTAACGTCGCACAGTTATTATTAGAGGAATTAGTGGCAATTCCCTAGCGTTGATAACCATGAAGCGTCACAAGGAAAACCGTGAAAACAAACCTCTTATTCTAAGTACTTATGTACGTGTGACTACCACCCAACTATCAGCCCACCATTATCAGCCCACTGCTAGTGCTATCCACCTCTGACTAAACAAACGGCGGACACCGCGTCCACACCGCGACCCATTTCGGCCGGCGATGCCACCCACCTCCTCGGATTGGACCCAGCGTTTCTCGGCGCCCGCCCTCAGCCCCGTGGCCAGCGCGCCGCCCAGGTGCACCCGCGCCAGCAGCGTGCCGGGCGGCATCACAAAGTCCACGTCGGCCAGGTCAAAGGCGTCCTGGAACCGGCACAGACACCGAATCGTTACATGCTATTCGATTTCGAGATAAGAACAGGTTAGACGGACAATTGACGGTACGTTCAGTGAATGAGACGGACAGCCTGCAGCTGACCTAAATCTTACAGACTATTGTTTACAACGAGTTTGAGCTACTATCTAATCTAAGAGACCGGTTATCCGAGCTGTAACCTATATGAGTAGCGCGGTTCGTGCGGTCGCCACCCTTTGAGTGGTTCTTCCTTACCCCTGGCAGCCGGTGAATGTGGACGAGAGCCTCGAGCACCTCCTCGATGTCGTCATTCGAAACAACCCTGCAGCAGATACATCAATATCAAATAAGGACGTTAATCGCCTAACGTCTTCAGCAAACATGATCGTGTGAAACATGTCGGCTTAACCCTCGCCCCGTTGGGGGGGCCATTTTGGCCCCCCCCCCCCCTGTGGTTTTTCCTGAATAGCAGGAAAACGGCGGCGCGCAGCGCCGCCAAATTTTCAGCACCTTCCCGGGCATCAATTTGACACCTTCACACCAAATTTCAAGTCTTAGGTCACCTTAGGTCAGGAGTTATTGAGGTCAAACTGAGGTCATGTTCGAGCAAAAATGAGCAAAAAACATGCAATCTTGAAACGCTCACCAAATCTACAGTTATCAAGCAAATTTAAAGTTCTTTATATGGTCTAGTAGACAAAAAGCGGCGCTACAAAACTGCTATCTCGGATTTTCAAAATTTTTGGTTTTTGACCAAAAAAATTCAAAAAACTGATTTTTTTTTAGAAAAACTCGAAAAAATCCAAAATTTTTCCGAATTTCGAAAAAAACCGGAATATATGTGATAGTCCCAGCGCTCTTCTATATACATACCAAATTTCAGATCGATATCTCGTTTTTTGGCCAAGTTATAGCGAAAAAAACTGTTCAAAAATGATGACGTCAAATTTTTGAACTCAATTTTTTTTTGCGATTCTAGACCACGTACGGCAAAACAAAGACCACCATTGAACTCCCCGTGACGAGCTGCATCGATTCGGTACCCATTTTATGCAAAAATATCAACTTTGAATTTGGACCTAATTTGACCTGACCTTGACCTGACCTTGACCTGATTTTGACCAAAACGTGACCTATGCTGGCCCCAAAGGCTGCCTCACCCACATAATCGCATTTGTCATGTAAAATGGACCATAAAACATGTATCACACGACACTTTCATATTGTGACCCCTCCGTGACCTGACCTCTGTGACCTGACCTGGTATCAGTGACCTCAAATAGCAAAATATGTGTTTGAAGAACATTTCCCCATCGATGATTTTCAATGAAATGCATTTTACTCGATTTTACAACGCATTTCTTGAAATGCTTGTAAACGGTGAAAATTGGACCTTTGACCTGACCTGTGACGTCATCGGTTTGACCTAGGTCAATAAAATTGGGTCACAAGGTAGTTCCCCGTTGGGGCTATCCAACGCCGTTTACCGCTTGTCGCTATGTTGCGTGGTTCTCGAGATCTTAGGGGGGGGGGCCAAAATGGCCCCCCCTCCCAACCGGGCGCGTTGCTCGGCAGAGCCCAACGGGGCGCGGGTTAAAGTGCACTACAAGTGGACATAACAAGTAAATAAGCCAAAACATCACACGCATGAGATAAATCATGCAGTCGGTTCGCCCCCATCATTCCGGGTACCGGGCAGTGGAGAGTTGCTTACTTGGCGTCCCAGCAGAGGGTGCAGCTCAGCACCCCCGGCAGCCGCAGCGCCGCGCTCTGAACGTCAGACAACTGCTGCGCTATGAAGTCGTCCTTCTGAGAACGGACAGCGCGCGGAGGCACGACTGAGACACGGCGCGCCGAACTACCACCACACGGTGCACACACACAGACACACGGGCAAACAGACACACGGAGCGGGCAGAACGGCAGCCGACGGCTACGGCAGGCGTACAATCAGGCTCTGACATATCAGACGAGGATCAACTGGTGGACGAAAGACAACATCAACGAGACGGTCTATATGATTATGGACCGATACTGAATGCAGCCAACTGATCTAACATTGACCAGCACCATGCATTAATTTAATCATTGGAAATAATTCGCACTGCGTGAAAACCTAGTGACAAGAAGAACGTCATTGAGCGCAAGCAAATAAGTACGTTGAACCAGCCCATTATTTCGCCACCATGCTTATCTAGCTAAATCTACACAAAACCTTATTCTGAATGTGAAGTTGTTTGTTTCAGCTGACCTATGAAAGCCACCAGATGCTCCATTTAGATACCAACGTACAATGCTTCTCAGTCCTCACCGGTGATTCTCGGGCGCCCGACACCGCTGCCTTACCCATCGTACTACCGTCGGGGGGGGGGGGGGGGGAGTTGGGCGCCCGGACTACAGTGGTCATCGGCGGTACTACCGTCGTGCCGCCACCCACCTGGGCCCAGTCGAGTCGCGGCACCACGTCCAGGACGCGCTCGAGCGGCGGCTGGCCGCCGGCGGCCGCCAGCAGCGGGCCCAGCGTGCGCGCCAGCCGGCGGCGCAGCACGCCGCGGTCGCCGCCGGCCGCCGCCAGCAGCGCCGACAGGCTGCCGTGCAGCAGCCGCAGCGCCTGCCGCGTGCGCGTCAGCTGCGCGCGCGTCACGTACGGCTCGTCCTCGCCCGAGGTGTGCATCACCTGAGACAGAGAGCAGAGACACTGGGTTAGGGGTGTGCATCACCTGAGACAGAGAGCGGAAGGATCAGCTGAAGAGGCACTCGCTGTGGAACGTTCGGTGCGACAGTGTATTCAGCGTGAGCTAAACTGGTAGAGATAAAATATCTAGTAGGTAAAGGAACACATAAGACACCCAATGAGAATTATTTAACGCACCGATCCAGAGCGAGTCATATTTCAGTTGTTCAGCTGTCCTTGCATTCACAGCTTATCAAGAGGGAAGGCACATAACATTTATTTGAAAGCCTGTTTCCAGCACCTTGACTCCTCCATATCCGAGTGCTTACCCAGACAAAGTTGCTTTCTCTGTGCAGGACAAACTGGCCGTGCCGGAGGCGGATCAGCCGCGGGAAGGTGGCCATGTCCTTCTCAGTGAAGAAGGCGGTGCCCATCAGCTGGCAGACGAGGTGGAGCGCCGCGCTGTCCACGATGGCCGCGCCGTCCGCGTCCACCTCGCCGGAGAGATCCTGCACCACGTCGCCGCCGCCGCCGCCGCAGCGCAGGAAACAGATGGCCTCGGCCGGGTCGTCCTCCTCGCGCGTGCAGCACGTCGTGTCGTAGATGAACATCATCCTGCCGTACCTGCGGCAGTCCGCACCACCGTCACCGGGGCTGCACTGGTCAATGGTCATCCTACCGTTCCTACAGCAGTTCCGCACCACCGTCACTGGGGCTGCACTGGAGGCGAACCGAGCGTATTGCCGATCCTGGTGACAGCTGGTGATGATAATAACGTGGTAATGGAGAAAAAAAAATCATCAGGGCATGCTAGGAAGCTACAGTTTGGCTGTTTATTGAAGTGGTATCTACTTGTAAAGGCAGCACAATTATCAGCAGCAAAAAAAGGTTAGACAATTTACTTGAACACATTTTGGGAATGGCAACACAGGGAAAAGCATACATATGCCCTTAAATATGCCTTATTTTGGATACCACAATGTTTTGTCTCACCTTAAAACTTCATCCATTTTGGATATATGAAGGAGAAATAAAATGCTACTTCTTCAAGCTAGCAAACTTCACAAGTATCTTCGGACTAAATGAACATTGTTAAGCCTTGCATTGTTAAGTGCTTCATTCAAAACAGATTTCAATGCTCCTGAAGTGTAGCAACACTTGCAAAATGCAGATGAAACTGAAATTTCCAAGAAAGCCTGAATATTAGAGGGGCTGTGCCATGTAAACTCATCATTCACACATAAAGAAAACCAATGAAGACACACTCAGCTTCTCAGGTTAGTACACAGTAGTCAACTACAGAATGATGTTCCACTCCTCAGAAGCTATCAGTTGACCGGAGCGCTAAGTTGTGCCGTTTATCACGCAATTAAGCGTGTCGATTGTGAGCATTGGGACAAAGCCATAATTTGTGAACTCAGCCCGTGTGATGCGGCACAGCCTACCACTCCAGGCAAATAATTGCCTGTGAAAAGTGGAACATCATTCTGTAGTCGACTACATAGTGATCAAGACGGAAGCTCTAAGCTCTAAAAAGATGGCTTCTGTCCAAGATCGCTTCTGCCACGTCCTGGGTGTCAGAAGAAACAATCACCCGGAATGCCGGTCCCGTAGCTCAGTCGGTAGAGCGTTGGACTCCTCGTGGTGAGAGCACGCGTTCCCGGTTACAACAACGGTTCGAAGCGCGACGGGCGCTTGACGTTTATGGGCCTCCTGACAGGTAGGGTTGCGGTTGGTGGCACGCCTTAGCCAGGCGAAGTCAGTTGAGGGGACCGGCCGTGCGTGGCTATGTGCGCACGCTAAACATTGGACTCCAAATTCTGCCATAGAACCGGAATTGCGCGATCGCAGGGTAGAGGGCAAGGCCAACGGAACAAGCTTCGCTTAGCGTGGGCTCTGTCCTTTTGAATCTTTCTGTTCAAAAGGTTCGGACTTCAGACTAAATTTATAAAAAAACAAATTTTATTTTTAGCAAACCCAAATTGCTGAAAAATGGGAATGCAGTGCTGCCACTTCGACCATTTCCAAGGGGGACCAGAGAACCATTTAGGTCCACGACAACCAGCCAAGATCCAGTTCATTCCAGCCATACACTCCTTGATAAGTCAGGTTACCTCATATGGAGAGGGCAGCCCATATTTTTACACATCAATCATGTGCTGCTATATATTCTGGCAGAAGTGAACTAATAGATAAATCTCATCAGCAGATGCAGTTGGCTGGCATACACCCTTCTGTCTTGTATGGACTAAGGAATGATGCCACTTCATGGCTCTTGACAAAAAAAGACACTTGGCAGACAAAGAAGTCAAAACTGTGTATGGACACCGGCTCTAATATTCACAGGACACTGACACAGGACACATTCAGTTCAATCAACAACCGAGGAGGCTATAGTTAGAGACATGCAGATGCATCTCAAATCCATCCATCCATCAATCCTGACAGATGTCATGCATGCGAGTAAGTACAAAGTACATTGCTGATCCAGAGATTCACTCTATTTCATGACACAGGATCTAGATCCTAGGATTCCTTTTCCTCAAATATACTTTCAGAGGGGCTACCTAAGTCCTAAATTATTATGGGCAATGATAGGCTATTACATAAGTACTGTAGTTTCATTTTATAATGAACTGTATGACAATGAGCAGGCATATAAAATGCTGCATAGTCATTAGGCATAAGCATAGCACCTCTGTATACATGGACTGGACACAGAAAATCCGGCCATGACCACAACGGCCCTAAAAGTAAATGCTTATAACTCGAGAGTCAGTTCACCTACGACATCCATTTCTTCACCGCCGCATAGCCCCATTCATTGAAAATGATGGGGATCATCCGCCGAACCGATGCGGTGTAACGGGGGAGCACCAGCACGTGGCGCGTGAGAGATGTCTATGAAAATGGCGTGACAGTATCTCGGGAACGGCTGGACCGAATGAGTTCAGATTTGGCACCCAGCTAGGTATAACACACCTGCCAATAACGCATGTCCCAATTTTGAGGTGCCGATGCACGTGAGCACGTGCACACCCCTTTTTTGTATCTCAGAAACTACTCGTCCGATTTCGCTGAAATTTTGTATACAGGCAACAGCCTAACAACCATTGCTGGTTGACACCTCAAGCAAGGGGTGCGACTGCACGTGCGCACGTGCACACCCCTTGTTCATATCTTGGAAACTAGCCGCCCGATTTAGCTGAAATTTTGCATATATCCAAGTGTCTTATAACCATTGCTGGTGTTCGTCTCAATGTTAAGGTGCCGCTGCACGTGCGCACGTGCGCACCCCTCCATTATATCTCGGAGCTAAACAGTCCCATTTCGTTGAAACTTTGAATACAACCATGGTCCCCACAACTACCGCTTATTCACACCTGAATAGTTGATATCATAACTAAAAATAACAACAAACGACTCAAAACTGTTGATCGTGTAATCCAACAGATTCTGATCGTTGTAATTGTATGCGGATAAATATCCGGTAGTTGGTGAGCATTTGAGCTAATTTCCTATGCTGTTGTATTCTAGGATACTTGTTCTCAAAAACAGTATTAAGAGAAAAAACGTTAAATCGCTTTTATTGCTCTGAAAGGGGATAAAAGTGCAACGCTCATGACGGACCGTCTTAAATAAATTCGTCCTAATGACGGCGACGGAAAAGAGCACGTGACTTTCTGTAAAGTATCATTAGCATTATTCCCAGACCTACGTGTTTTGTCATAAAATAGGCATGAAACTGGAATTGTACATTTAAGTTTCACTTTTAAGTGTTTCATATTGAGGACTTATCATTAGTTTCGGTTGAAAAATTGGTGTCGGTGTGCATATACAAACTGATACGTTATTAGATGTCACAAGTAGAAGATTATTTGTTAAACAATTGTTCGTTTTTTAGCTGCATTTTGGAGAAGACCATTTACCTACAAGATCCCACAGGAAGTGCAAGCAAACGTTCCTGATTGACGCATCGTTACATCTATACACTGTGGTTCCATCCACCCTTAGCCAGATCTTTCCCAGCGTGAGTAATGCTTTATAGCTTGCTTCATTTTTATTTGTCTTTGCTGCTTTTTCTCTGGTATGTTTGCTCGCCAAAGTCGGTATTCAATAAACCAGATTAGTTACTGCACTGCCTACCATGCTTGGAAGGCATGCTCGTAGACAAGATAATCAATGTCATCGAATTCGAATCAATCTATTTGTGAGTGTCATTGATCAAACTATAAAATAGCAATCTTGACGCATTTACATTCATTATTACTTTTAAGTCGTTTGCTTCTCAATGCAGGTGTGCTTGTAGGACGTAGGTTAAAATCAAGTATCACTGTGTAAAGGCAGTTTTGCAATACATAAATCTATCCGAAACCTTACTTTTGCAAACACATTTACTTGTTCTTGTCATGCTATCGTAATGACTTTGCGGATCATGCTTGGCGAGGGCCGCTTGTTCTTAAAAGTAAAAGATTACCGCTAAGCACACATTATCCTATAAAGTGTGACCGACATACTTTTTTCTCTATTTCTTTCAGTGACGCCACTCACAGAGATAGTCAACGAGCCGCCAACGAACAATGCCCCAGGGATAGCACATCATCGAAATGCCAACTCCAGGAGCAGCAGCAGTCGCCGACATGATGTAGGAGGGAAAATTTATCAGCAGTGTTCGGTGCTTGCTGAAGAGTACAGTGACCTTAAGCACCATTTGGCACAGTAAGGCTGATACAGCCTTTGCTCCCGAGTGTAGCCCACGATGCAGCTCCACAGGCTGACCGGATGCGGAGAATCATTGCCTACAGCGTCGTTCATCGGGATGCGTGGACGGAACACTGGAGCACGCAGCCGCTGTCCTAACGATCCCGTTCTCCACCATCTGGCTGGTCCAGCGGTAGCTGCGTGCGACTGTCAGCTGACCGCTGCATAGCCCCACACAGGCCGTAGTAGCAGGGATCGAGCCGGCTCCGGTCGCCGCCCAGCAAACTATTCTGCCGGCCAAGGTCCTCACCGAGTTGGAAGCGCTGCGGCCCAAGTGTAGCGCCTGACGGCTGACGGCAGCACAATACAGCTGCAATAGGCCCCAGCCCACTGTGGACTCGCCGACAACGAGAGGGCGGACGCCCTGGCCAAGGAAGCGGCCGGGCTGTCCCAGCAGATGACCCCGGTTGACGTCCGCACCCTCACGCAGGTCGTTGCGCGGTCCACCAAGAAGAGGTGGCAGGCGGACTGGCCAGCTGGCTGGTATCGCACCGTCATGGGGGACCGCGCCCCCGCCCCGGGACGAGCCGCCACCAGGTAGGAGGCTGTTGATATCCGCCAGCTCCGGTCGGGTCACTGGAGACGATCAGAGCAGTAACTCCACCGGATTGGACGAAGATTAACGACCGAGTGCGCCCAATGCGAAGACAAAGAGTGTCCAGCGGGCCGCTGCCTGGTCTGCGGTGAACCAGCGGACACCCCGGCGCACGTGCTGCTCGAGTGCCCGTGCTTGTACATACGTCCCCGGCTCCGTGCGCTGGGAAACATCATCGGCGCGACCCACGACATCCAATGCGACGATGTGGTGGCGGCCTTGGCCACCGGCTACATGGCCCACAAGGGCCGTGTATCGGCTAAACTCTACCGCGTGTACTTTTCTGTCATCATTTTGACGAACACCCAGACCGCACAAGGGACACTGCATGATGATCCAGTTAAGCATCCAAGAGCTCAGTAGCCGTCAGCGCCATATGAATGGAGTGCCATCCCACTCCATCCTTCTTCTCATTTTCAATTTCATCCCACCGCCACCGGTGGTGGAACAGAAAGACTATGAGTGGCATGCACCAGCACTTATCCGTGGACATCCAACAGCTCTGTGTAAGCCATTACATTGTTGGGCATAGCCACTGTTGGGCTCTTGCTATTATTACAGCGGATTTCAAGGAACCTTTTCGAGAAGTGCAATAAGTGCTCGACCATTGGCGGGTCGGTGAGCCGTGTGACGCGGGAAAGCATGTACTCTCTAGCACATCTTTTTCGAGTGCCCTTTCTTCATGGGTGACTGATTGGGGGAAAAACGGCACCTCTTCCACCCGAACAAGTACCCAACAGCTCGTCCCGGGATTGGGCGGTTCAACAGTGAGCCAGTTTTCTCGAAATAAAAAATCGCACAGCTAATTGATAAAGCGTCCGCGAGTGAATCCTGCATTGTTGTTAGCTCTTTTGTTTGCTTTGCTGTTTGTCATGTAAAAATGCTACATCGTGCAGCTGACCGATGAGTGGGTATGTACAGTCACCAGCAGTTGCTACCCATCACCCTCGGACGGCGGGGGAGCAAGCTACCACCGCCCCTGCGAGACTAGCGCCGCCATGCGCCAAGAAGTGGAAACACCACGTGACTGAGGCCACGTGAGGGCACGGTCACGTGATGGAGGGGCGGAGCATAGTAGCTTTTGCGCCCGACACTAACTGAAATGCGGCGCTGTGATTGGGCGCCTTAGCATGAATGAAGCCCCGGCGCCAGAATCAGCCGTTCGCCTTATATGGAAAGTGAGCCTTTGCGTTTCACTGTTCTGTATTGGTTTGAGAGCCACGGCACCATACGAATTGTGAGCCCCTTTGAACGGGTCACCACCCGAGGCACTGGGTCGACGGCTGTGCCGGGCAAAGTCTAGCCTGGTGGGAGAGGTGGGCCAGGGAAAGTGCGATCGAGCAGCCACTGGGACGTGGATTGGTATTATCCAACCGCGACAAACGATGTCAGCAGCCTCTTCTCGTGTATATGACACGAAAAGCTAGACAGACAACGTGGGCAGTGTCCAGTCAAAAGCTACTAAACGATCCAGTTAAGAAGTTGGCGAGCTTGGCGAGGTAGCCAGACCAAATAAAAAGTTTTTTATTCGATTTTGGTTGACAAATGACATACAAGCCCGCTGTGATGGACCAAAAAAGGAGCTGAACAGTTCATACAACTTATAAAAAGCTCAACGGTTTAAAAATTCAAAAGTTAAATGTTAAAATTCGGCCTGCATGTTAACCCGCGCGGGGCTGGGGGGGGTAAATTTTACCCCCCTCGCGAATTTTTGCGATATCTCAAAAACGGCGGCGCGCAGCGCCGCCAAACTTTCAGTACCTTTTCTTACATCAATTTGACACGTTCCCTGAAAATTTGAGCGAAATCCGTCGGAAAATTTTTGAGAAATTGACGTTTTAGTGACGTCATGTTCGTCATTTTCGCCTCAAAAACGGCAAAAGTTCAAACGCCGCTAACATCTTCATTTTTAAAGGAATCAAGACGTAACAAAAAAGGTTATACGTAATTTTACTTTGTCTATCAAATGGCTATCTCGGTTTTTTGAAAATTTTGGATTTTGGCCTATTTTTTTCAAAAAACTGACTTTTTTGGAAAATCATTATAAAATCCAAAATTTTGAGTCTATCGAAAAAACCGGAATATATGTCAGAGACGTGGTCTATGTGCACCTACATACCAAATTTTAGAAGAATCGGTTCAAAAATGTGGGAGTTATTCAAAATTTTATGACGTCACGACACACACAATTTTTGAAAAATGACTTTTTTGGAAGTTCTAGACCTCGTACGGAAACAAAAATAGCACCATTCGATTCGCCGTGAAAAACTGCATCAGATAGACACCTTTTTAGGCCTTAACAACCAACTTCAAAATTTGACCTCACTTGACCTGACCTTGACCTGACCTCGACCTGAAATTCATCCAGAGGTGGTCCATATCACTTATTGAGTGTGCCTATTGAATTCTATGAGTAAAATGACCCATAAAACATGTGTCGCACATGCCCTTTCCTATATTTTGTTTTTTGGTGACCTGACCTGACCTGACCTGACCTTGACCTTGACCTCTGAATGATATTGTATGCAACGAATATTGTCTTGGTAGCCTAAGAACACGTTTTGGGCGATCAGTCTCAGTCCATGACTCCATTCTTCGGCAACTACGGTGCAAGGCCGATACTGTAGAAACTTGCAATTTGTACCCTTGACCTGACCTTGACCTTGACCTCAAACTTTAAATTAAGTACATGTTTGTAGTAGTTCGTGATGAGAGCTTTCGATTGGCGTTTGAATTTTCCAAATCGGACCGTTAGTTCGGGAGATAACAGGGGGGGGGGGTAAAATTTACCCCCCCCCCCAGCCCCGCGCGTTCGGCTGGAGACCCCAGCCCCGCGCGGGTTAACTGACTGTAACGCATTCCTTAGACTAAATCGGTGAAAAAATGCGACCTTTGACCTGACTTGTGGCGTCATGGGTTGCACCTAGGTCAACGAAACCTGGTAACAAGGTAGTTCCGTGGTGGGGCTATCGAACGCTCTTTGAATGTTCAAAATCGGTCGGTAACTTTCCGAGATCTCAAGTGGAAGGTGAAACGGCTGCACCACCCGATCAGGTGGTAGGGTCCGCCTATTAATAGCCCAAGGGGGCGCGGATTATTTATTCACTCATACAGTGTCATTTATTTTGAGAACACCTTTCTCACGCCATGACAGGCTCCTCTCGTAATAGAACGAGATGAGGAGAGTGTTTTCACGCCTCCTTATGCACGGCTCTAAGTGTCATTGAGCTATCAACTGTCAGCGGTTTTCGGACAATGAAGTTCTTTCTTAGTCCTTACTGAATCCAATTTTATTTCAAACGATTGTCACTGTGCTAGTTTTCTTCTTATACGTTTTTGAAAAAGCGCTGAAGAAGTCTTTGATAGACGAAACCGGTCCGCTTATTCTTTTTCTAATTGTTTTTTGAATATATTCGTAGACTACCGGCTCTTTACTACAAAATTTGAGAATGTTTGGTATTACTTTGACCCGAACGATGTGCAGCTGAATTTTCCCTCTTGAATGATTATGGACAGCTCGCGAAATTAACTTCAACCTAAACTACGACAAGCAGAAGAAAATCCGATACAAGCCTACCTCAATCCTCTCACCTTATTCAACCGTTGAAACGTTAAAGGCATTAATTCAGTCCGAGTCGCTATGTCGACCACCCGCGCCGTGCTGGGGGGAGGGGCGTTTTTACGCCCTTCCCCCTCAGGTTTTTCGCGAATATCTCAAAAACGGCGACGCGACGCGTAGCGTCATTCAAGGTCAGGTCACCAGGTAACGTCAAGTGACCTTACCTCAGAAAAAAATTCGAAAGCTCGCTGTAGCTACACCGACTGAGCGATCACTTTAAAACTCTCAGTAATTGCTTAGAGTAACAGTATGTATAAAATGGATACCTCGGATTTTTTATGTCTGTGGCCTAAGGTCAGGTCAATTTTGCGACTGCTCCATTAGGTATTAAGTCAATGGGAGAAAATTGAAATGCGCCTCTTTTGAACGAATTTCGTTCTACACCCTCTCAAACATCAGTCCATAGGTAAACATGACACACTGAATCGGAAAATTGCACCTGTGACCCCTGTGTGTGCCCCTGATGTCATTTTAGGACATAAAAGGTCTTCAACAGTTTTTTTTTTTTTACTTTTGACAGAGACGTGCTAGAGCGGTGAAAACACCGTTGATCTGAGGTCAAATTTGAGGTCAATCAGAGCGGTGCCCTCTGGGGGCTAATCCGTTGATCTGAGGTCAAATTTGAGAACATGGCGGCGAAAGAGCGTTAAAAGAGCTATCGAATGCGCTTTTCCGCGGCGCTGTAGCTCTATTGGTTCCCGAGTTAGCCGTCGGGTGTTCAAAATCGTTGAAATCAACAAAATTTGACCTTTGATGAACCCTGGTGACCTTACCTTTGCCCTGACCTTAAAATGACCGATTGTTTTCCTCCTTATTTTTGACGCTCTTTCGATTGCCGCTTACCGCGTGTCGCTACGTGGCCCAGGAGCTGAGTCAGACGGAGGGGCGTGAAACGCCCCCCCCCCCCCCAGCACTCGACGGAAAATTCATGCCACCAACACGGCGCGGGTTAATTGTTATGTTACTGTTAGCTAGCTCCTGTTGTAAGCTGTGGAGTCGTGGACCTGATCTTGAAGGAATTGGGGCTAACATTTTTATAGCAAACGTAAAAAAATGTTTAGTAGGTTGTGCAAAAAATAGCACCTCTTTTATGAAACATTTGCAAAACCTTCAACATCATCCCCAGACCCCATTAGTGCCGAGCTCCCAACGACGACCATAAAAGCGTCCCCATCCTGTCATAGGCGGTGGAACGGGGAGGGCACCGGGGCACCGTGCCCCCTTTGATTTTGGCATTTTAACATTAGCCCTATGAGCGTTGCATGGAAATAATAGGACCAAAAGTCGGCAGTGCTTGAAGGTGTTCCGCCGCTACTTCATCCCG